>NC_080734.1:3685891-3805891 GCF_019097595.1 Hemibagrus wyckioides | reverse complement strand
TGTGGCTCCCTCAGGACCGCACCCGATGATCCACAGGATGCCGTATGACCGTCACACGCTCTCCTCCTGCGGTTATCTATAGCAACACTACCGCCTCCTGCCTGCTCACGCTGTCCTAGATTCGGTCCAGTGAAAATAATAAAGATTTTCCCCTCATGCTTCGTGCAGAGAGACATGCTTTCTTTCTTTCTTTCTTTCTTTCTTTCGTTTCGGCGTACGAAAGTCTGTCGTCGAGCGCGCTCCTCGCCGTCATCCCACGTCCCTGGGCATTGTCTCGGAATGACCTTGCTGCTTAACCCTGGGTGAAGTAGAGGCAGAAAGCTCTCATGTGCTTCTTTCTTCCTGTCAGTAAGTGGCAGTTGCAGGCCTTTGTGAAGTGTTGTAATCAAGTTTGTGAGGGTGGGATTGATTGAGAAGGAGCTCTTTTGGGTGTATTTGACGTCTAACCACCCACATCTGCTGCTGTCTGCTCTTTAAAACCCTCTGAGATGGAGAGAGAGAGAGAGAGAGAGAAACAGAGGACTCGTCTCGCTCTCATCAGTACAACACTTGATTTTACACCTTTGATTGGTGTCGTTTTTTTTGGAGAGCTTCTAATATAAAGCAGTCTGCTGGATGACTTTGATAGAGGACGTTGTTGATGATTTATAACAGCGTTTAAAGCAAAATCAGTCGGACAACTCGAGACACCGCGTCCTCGTGCCGGCAGAAATGCAATTTGGATGCACTATATTTACTTCTTTTTTTTTTAATCTCAATATCTACTGTAGCAAGTCAGCAAGACTTCCCAAAGATTCCTGTTTCAACTAGGATGCAGTAACACATGAAGGTTATATCAGTATTTACAGCATTAGCTAGCAATAACAAACACATATAAATGTAAATACAAATACAGGGTGGGGCGCAAAAACTTCCCTTTTTTGAAGGCGAATGAAAGAAAAATTGTGGCTGATAAACAAAATTTATTTTTTGATAATGAAAGAACATAATTTCAAATTATTAGATTAGATTCAATTTTATTGTCACTGCACATATGGGTACAAGGCAACGAAATACAGTTAGCATCTAACTGCATTTGCATTTTCACAGTGCAAATAATTAGCATATATAATAGGTATATAACAATAAATAATTTGCATATATAAACAATATACAAAAATATATAAATAATTTGCATATAAAACAATCAAAGTGGGAAACGTCAGAAATCGGTTGCATCAGTGCATAGAGAATGGTGGCCACCACCTTCAAGATATTTTGTTTAAAACAGCATGATTTGAAATTATGTCCTTTCATTATCAAAAAATAAATTTTGTTTATCAGCCACTATTTTTCTTTCATTCGCCTTCAAAAAAGGGAAGTTTTTGCGCCCCACCCTGTATAATAATTCACCTAATTAGCTGTGAATGTCTTGAGGAGTTTACACTGAAGCTGTGTACATTGGGGTTCAGACACCAGAGGTTAGGATAAAGGTGGTTTTTACACAGGGAATGTTTGCTAAGGTCCAGATTCAAGTGTGATTTTTCTAAACCTAAGCTTCACGCTTTCCATCGTGCAAGATATTTGATCCAGTAGCTGCGGCATTCGATTCAATACCTCCTGAATTCAATTCAGTACCTCCTGCATTTGATTCGAAACTTACTACATTCGATTCAGTGCCTATTACATTTGATTCGGTACCTCCTGCGTTTCATTCAGTACCTATTGCATGTGATTTCATGCCTCGTGCATGTGATTCAGTACCTGCTGTGTCCAGTTCTGTACCTACTGTGTTTGATGCATTCCATTCTAAATTCGATTCAGTACCTCCTGCATTTAATTCAGTATCTACTCCATTTGATTCAGTACCTCCTGCATTCGGTCCAGTAGCTACTACATTTGATTCAGTACCTAATACATTCTATTTAGTATCTTCTGCATTTGATTCAGTACTTACTGTGTTTGATTCAGTACTTTCTTAATTCATTTTAGAACCCCCTGAATTTGATTCAGTATCGCCTGCATTCGTTTCAGTACCGCCTGCATTCAATTCAGTGCCTCCTGCATTCGATTCAGTAGCTACTACATTTGATTCAGTACCTTCTGCATTCAGTTCCCCCTGCATTTGATTCAGTACTTCCTGCATTGGATTCAGTAGCTCATGCATTTGATTCAGTACCTACTGTGTTTGATTCAGTACTTTCTAAATTCATTTTAGAACCCCCTGCATGTGATTCAGTACCGCCTGCATTCGATTCAGTACCTCCTGCATTCGATTCAGTAGCTACTACATTTGATTCAGTGCCTATTACATTCGATTCAGTACCTTCTGCATTCAGTTCCTCCTGAATTTGATTCAGTACCTCATGCATTTGATTCAGTACCTACTGTGATTCAGTACTTTCTAAATTCATTTTAGAACCCCCTGCATACGATTCAGTAGCTCCTGAATTCCAGATGGACTAAAGTGGCCATTGTGGTGAATCGAAATTAAATCTATTTACACACGGACATCTGAGTTGTGGTCATTCTCAATATTTTTCATAATGTTCATTATTTATTAACACAAACATCAGTTAAAATATTATTTTGCTGTAGTGTACACTGTAATACTTTAAAAAAAATAGTCATATGCATAGAACTACATATATGTGTACACACACACACACACACACACACACACACAGGTGTTAGGTAACTGGAGTAATGTTAGATAACTGGACCTGGGCTCAGTCTGACTCACCTTCTCTTGAGACTGAGAGAGAAACTCACCTCTGGCTGAGTGGAATTTAGACCGAATGGTATATTTTATAATAATTTGTTACGTGGCTAGTTCTTGGGTGTTAGCATAGCTAGGTTTGGCATGTTAGCATGAATAGTTCTGGCAGGTTAGGATTGCTAGTTCTGGTGTGTTAGTATGGCTAGTTTACGGCTGTCAGCATGTCTAGTTCATGGCAGTTAGTATGGGCTGTTGGCATTGTTAGCTCATTGCTGTTAGCATGGCCAGTTAGGAGAAGTTAGCATGGCTAGCTCTCGGGTGTTATCCTGGTTAGAAAAGTCCAGTTCCTTTTTTTTTTGGGCTCTGTCACATTGTTTAGTGTAAAACGGTTGTGAGAGTAGAAGCGTGGATCAGGACAGAGTAATAACGCAGCCACTGTGCTGTTGTCTAACATGGAACAGGAAGTGAGGTGGAAATAAATCATTGGAGAGACTCGAGCAGAACCGATCCTTCAGAAAGAACCGAGAACACAGCTAGGAACAACGCCGCTGGCAGGAGACTCGCTGGCATGAGGCCAAGTGCCTTTAAATAAAGAGCTGAAGCGATCGTCAGCATAGCTTGTTACACATCGCTCATTACACGTCGCTCATCACACATCGCTTAGCGTCGCTCATTACAGCCGTTTCATCCAGTAGCTGGAAAGCTGGAAGGCTGGATGGTAGGACACGGAGCTCGACGCCGATGAAAGGAAAAATCATGGTTTTGTGAGCAGACCTTCTGTACACATCATGTTTGCGCTCCTTTATACACTCGTTCATCCCAATTAGTGTTCTCCAAATCATTTCTTTACTTCCCCCTTGGGCTGGAAACAGTATGCGGTAGTTTGTGCTTTCAGAAAGAAAATGATTACTGAAAATCAAACGAAATGATGAAATGATGATGTTTAAAAAATCAAAGAGCATGTGTTACTCGCTTTTTTCCTGATCGTGTTTCCTGATGAACATGATGAAGCGCTTAGACGACACTCGCTCCTGTTACACCGTGATGTCGTGTCTGTCGGGATTTCTAGGTGTTTTGCTGTCCTGGGGTTAGAAAGAAAGGGGTTTCAGAACATTTAGAAATTTATTTTATACCTTGTAAAAAGTGCCATTAATTTACTGAAAGGGATATATATACATATATACATATTTAGAGTGAAAAAAATATTTTATTTTTATACAAAATTTAAGAGAGTTTAATAAATAAAATTTAATAAGAGAGTTAAAAAAAGGATTTAAAAGTATGTTTTAGAAATTAAAAACAAATTTATTCACTTAAAAACAAATGCTCAAACATCCTGTTTAGAAGAATAAAAGAATAATTGTGCTTATCATTCCATCACAGTGTGCTCAAGTCCTCCTGGGAAGTTGGTACAAAATTTATAAATCAGGAAGAATTCCTTTTCTTCATTTTTAAGAAATAGAGTTAAAACACTTGCCATAATTTTGTAGTCAATTAACAGAAGTTTTACCTCCATCTCGCTCCAGCCACAGTGACATGACGTCGTAATTACGACATACCAAATCGTAATTACGAACTTCCCAACTTTCCAAGAGGAAACTCGAACGTACAGGATGTGTAATTGGTTACTATAGAAACAATAATGTAGTTATTGTGTTAATACAAAATTACTATTTTCCAAGCTGTTGATTTAAAAAAACAATCATCGACCAATCAGAATTTAGGAAGCTGAAATACATGAACCAGTTAGCTAGATTTTAAACCTACTAGCATAATGACAGAAGTGTTTGGGAATTATTTACATTAGTAAAATGATCAGTTTTGGTTTGATGGAGTGATCTGCTCTAACAGTTGGAGGTGCTGTTAGGATTTATTGACCTACAGGCCTTGAAACTGGAGCATGATAGCACGTTATATGAAGATGAAACGCAGCCATCTTGAATCCCCTGAGATCCAGATCCAGACTCAGATTAGGTCATCGATCTGTTTCGAGAGTGCAGTCAGGGTGGAGAGGTGAAGGGTGGAGCACATGCACGCTTTAATGAGGAGTAATGAGCAAAGAGGGAAGGAAGGAGGAAGAGTAGTAAAACGAAATTGAAAATAATTATAAATTATGTAAATATAAATTTTAAAAATTTATACCACAGTAATAATTTCATGACGGTCAATTCTGATTGGTCAGAAGTTCAGGTAATAGTCAATAATTCATATCAATTGTTAACACTCACTAGCTAGCTAATGTGAGCTAATGTCATAGGGCTGCTGTGGAGACAGAATATGGCTAGCATACAAATAGCATTCTCTGCTAATACTAGTTAACATGAGCTAACATAACAGGCTTGTTAAAGACACAGAATATGGCTAGCATTCACTGTTTATACTAGCTAATATGAGCTAACAAGGTAGGGCTGTTGTGGAGACAGGCTAGGAATAGCATTTACTGCTAACACTAGCTAACATGAGCTAACATCATAGGGTTGTTGAGAAGACAAAATATGGCTAGCATTCACTGCTAATATAGCTAATGTTATAAGTTTTCTGACAGGATTTTAAAGTCACTTGCACAGATGTTACTGACAGTAATATTTAACACAGACATGGTAAAAATTAATAATATCTGAACTATTTAGCTAACTATTAGCATATATGTATATATCCTAATACATACAAGTACATTTTGTTATCATGCTAGCTAACACAAACTAACCTGAGAGGATTTCTGACAGGAAGTTTAATCATATTAAACAAATATTACCAACTATTATAATGCTAGTAACTGTATGCTTGAAATATTAAGAATAACTGTTATGCTAGTCATAGCCACAGTGAGCTAACCTTTTTTTATATACATGTAACTCACCGCTAGCACTAGCTATTTAGCTAACTAATAAGGCTTTTGGGTCATTCACAGATTTTAATAATAATCAATTCAAGATTTCTGGCAGAAGTTTAAAGTTGTACCTACAGACTTTAATAATATGAATTACTAACACTACTTACTACTCAGCTAGCTAAATATGCTAACCTGACAGGATTCTTGTGTGCTTATATTATTGCTAATTAACAATCTAACTTATTTTAACAGTATTTCTGACAAGATTTTGAATCATATTTACAAATACTCAAAACAGAATTTTAGCAAGAACTACAGCAAGCTAACCTGACAGGATTCCTCTCAGGAAATTTACATTCACAATTACATTCACTAACATTCATATCCTAAATTGTCAATTAGCTAAACTGACATGATTTCTGACAGAGTTAATAATAATAATTGCTAACACTCACTAGCCAGCTAACTTGAGCTATACGGAGATAGAATATGAATAATGTTCACTGCTAATACTAGCTAATGTCAGCTATCCTGACAAGATATCTAACAGGATTTTTAAAGTCACTTTCACACGTTAGTATTATATTCATTACTAATACTAGCAATTTTAACCATCTAAACTGCTATGCTAGCTACAGGATTTCTGACAGGATTTTATAAACATATTTACAGATGTTAATCATCTTTACTAAAGCTAGTCAGCTATCTAATATTAGTTAACTTGATGGGTTAGTAATATTTATTCATAATGCAATCTAGCTAGGTAACATTTGCCTATAACATTTAGCCAGCTAGCTAACCTACACTTGTCCATACTCTTAACAGGTCAAAGCTAGCCAGCTAGCTAAGACAAGCTAACCTTACTAAGTCTTCTGAGAGGATTTTCATGGATATTTATGACAGAAATCCTTTTCAATTCCAGAATATTAACATAACATTTTATAAATCTAGCTGATGTTTATAAGAGAACAAACACAGGTATGTATCTGGGATGGTTTCCAATCTGTCAAAATATAGCTTCTATACGATGTATACATGTAGGTGGAAAGAAGGTCCAAAGAAAGCCATCTGCCTCCTTGTTTACTGTCCATGTGTTTATTTATGTTTCTGCAGATGACTGACTGTAGCTGAGTAACTTGCAGCTATAATTTATTCAGTTATATGTTGATGGACTGAGCGCTATGTCTGAAGGTGTGTGTGTAGTTGATGTGTTAATGTGAGGAGGCCTGGCTTTGTTCACCTCGCCACAGTCCGGCTCAGCAGTTTATTGATTGCTTTTGTTTTGGGTTTATATATAGATATGGATTACGCGTCTGTGGTCTTACCACTTACATGCAAACCCACGTCAGAGAACGGTGATAACAACCAGCAATCTCGACGGCAGAAAGTGCTTCTTAATCTGATTAGCGTTCTCTCCTGCTGAGTAGAAGCCTTTTTCACTGCTGTGGAGGTTATTTATAGGCAACAGTTGCTTGGAGTTTTTAAAAATATTACCATCTTTGCACAGTAACATTACTAAATAATGAAGTAAGATATTAGCATGCTTAACAAAAACTATATTTAGTTCGCGGAAATTAGCATTAGCCACATTGTAGGACTATTTAAAGACCAAAAAAGCAATAGTGTGCATGTAGAACAATGCTATGTATGTTAGCTTTGATAAGTATCAAAAAAATGAAAGAAATGGTGTAGCGCTTGCTTTGTTGTTTTTTGTTTGTTTGTTTTGCTTTGTTTTTCAGAATGGATGCTAGTGGGATAAACTAGCTTATTTACCTCACACTATCTTTAGAACTCGCTCACAAACAAGAACATGTTCACAAGCTAGCCCTAGAACATATAGGAATCCACTCATATTAGCATGCTGACCAAAATTAGCATTAGCCGCATTGTAGGACTAAAGACCGAAAAAGCAATAGTGTGCATGAATAACAGAGCTAAGTGTGTTAGTTTTGAAATGTCTCCAGCGGTACCACAGAAATAAGCTATAGTGCTTGTTTAGGATGTTTTGTTTTTTTAATGGATGTTAGTGGGTTCAGCTAGCTTTTTTTTTTCTTATCTTTAAAACTCCTCACAAACATCTTCACAAGCTAGCAACAGTACATAGAGAAAAACAAAACACCCGTGTTAGCATCTTTGCATAGCAACATTTCTGGATAATGAAGTAAGACATTAGCATGCTCAACAAAACCTGTATTTAATTCACCAAAATTAGCATTAGCCGCATTGTAGAACTATTTAAAGACCCAAAAAAAGCAAGTGCGCGTGCATAACAGTGCTAAGTATACTAGCTTTGATAAGTATCTTCAGCAGTACCACAGGAAAAAAAACCCTATAACGCCTGTTTAGGATGTGTGTGGATATAAAAATCTCTCTGAAGTTTTTTTTTTTCATTTCTCCAAGATGGATGCTAGTGGGTTCAGCTATCTTTTTTACCTCACACTTCTTCTTTAGAACTCGCTCACAAACATCTTCACAGGCTAGCTAGAGAACATAGAGAAATCCACTTGTGTTGCCACTAAAATTATACATTTTTGAGGGAAATGCTTGTGTATAGAAAGTGATGTTTTGTTCCTCCAGATTTTTGTCATCTCTTTGACAGGATTAAAGTGTTTGATGTCCTGAAATAGAGCTGTGAAAAACACCAGCATGCGCTACTTGCTTGCTTGCTACTGAATCACACACTTTGCTGCGGTACACACACACACACACACACACCAGCCAGGGTGTGATCCGGTTTATTAAGGCGTGCTAATTAGCATGTAGTACAATAACAGATGATCTTTTGTGATTTAAAAAAAACACGTTTGTGGAAACACTTAAAAAACGTGTTGTGAAGCTGTCATTTATCTCCTGCTTACTGCTACAATCACTCGCTGGTTAAAAATATGGAAATAAATAAATAAAATAGTTAGAGTCCATTAATATCTTAGCTGAAATGTTAGCCAGCAAGGGAAATCGTATACCAGGTAATTTCCTGTCGTCTCTATTAATGCACTTTACTAGCTAGCTAGCTACTAAGTTGCCTGGATGAAGACAATAGAGGGACTTTTAAATGACTGAAATGTTTGTAAATAGTAAAACAATTCCCAGTGTTTTCCGAGGTGCTAATAGCCTCAAGGTGAAAAAAATAATCTGTCAGTGAGATACCTGTGAAAACTCATACAGGCTGTTCTTCCTCTCTGCCGGCAGATTGAAAACATAATCACCAGAATCCAGGATGAGACGGACGGAGTGCCCATCAGAACCGTCAAGAGCTTCATGTCAAAGATTCCCAGCGTGGTCACAGGTGAGGAGAGCCAATCACAGACGTCCTAAATCATATCATGTATTCCATTTTTTCTATTTTTCTATCTGACATTTCAGGTGAAAACCAATATCTGCCGTGTTATTGCAATTACTGCAGGCAAGAAATTTGACACATGGCACAATGGCAAGATTGAGAGGAACAGGTTTGGATTTAACCTTGGGTTGTGAAATTGTGGGCGTGGTCTGTCCAGAGTTCTTTAAATTCTGATAGTAAAAGGTATTAGCTAAAAGCTGACTACTGAAAACCAAACATCTGCAATAATCAGCATGAGAATCAGACGTTTGATTTATCTGTTGGATTGTTCTCTTCTCAATTAGATTAGCCAGTCGAGCTAACTGCACTAGCTACACTAACGATCTCTCCTGCCTCCTTCCAAGCTTTATTTTGCTTTGTATACAAACCAGGGTTAAATGTTCTTACGTTTTGTGCAGTTAATTTAAAATACTAAAATGTGGAGAAATGCTGCACATATGATACAACAGATCTTTAGAGCCAGTCGTTTGGGTTTGTCTGAATCATCTGATTTCTCAGACGATTGAGAAAGTCTCAGTTGAAAACGTCACACCCATACAAAAAAATTGTTTGTTGGCTGACACTTGGTGGTGTGAACACATGGTTAGAAAAGGGTTATTGTAGTGTTCTTTATTTTATAATTAAATCTTTTAGCCCCTAGAAAAAGAGGATAGTGTTTGTGCCTTGTGGTGGGCATCAGGGTGGGCTTCATGGTGGGCCTTATGGTGGGCCTGGATGAGTGTTATTGTGGGCTTTATGGTGGGCCTGGGTGGGCATCATAGTGGGCCTTATTGTGGGCTTCGTTGTGGGTATTAGGGTGGGCATCATGGTGGGCCTCCTGGTGGGGCCATCATAGTGGGCTTCATGGTGGGCCTCAGGGTGTGGGCCTTATGGTGGGCATCATTGTGAGCCTTATGGTGGGCCTTATGGTGGATGTAATAGGTGGCCTTGTGGTGGGCCTGGTGGTGGGCTTTGTGGTGGGTCTTAGGGTGGGCATCATGGTGGGCCTCAGGTTTGGCTTCATGGTGAGTGTAATAGGTGGCTTCATTGTGGCCCTCAAGCTGGGCTTCATGGTGGGCCTTGTGGTGGGCCTCAGGATGGGTGTCATGGTCGGCCTCAGGGTGGGCTTCATGGTGGGCCTTGTGGTGGGCATCCGGGTGGGCTTCATGGTGGGCCTTATGGTGGGCCTGGGTGGACGTCATGGTGGGCCTTATTGTGGGCCTTGTGGTGGGTCTTAGGATGGGCATCATGGTGGGCCTCGTGGTGAGCGTCATGGTGGGCCTCCTGGTGGGGCCGTCATAGTGGGATTCATGTTGAGCCTTGTGGTGGGCTTTATGGTGGGCGTCATTTTGAGCCTTATGGTGGGCCTCATGGTGGGCATAATGTTGGGCCTCGTGGTGGGTGTCATGGTGGGCCTCATGGTGGTCCTTGGAGTGGGCCTCATGGTGGGTGTAATAGGTGGCCTTGTGGTGGGCCTTAGGGTGGGCTTCATGGTTGGCTTTTTGGTGGGCCTCAGGTTGGACTTCATGGTGAGTGTAATAGGTTTCTGGTTCTTCCAGAACTATGGTGTCCAGAAAGGGCCAGTGTGACTGCAGATTTCGTTCCATTCAATCAGCAGCCACACCTGATTCTACCTGTGCAATCAGATGATGTTATTTCAAATCTATTGCTGACCCTTGACGCATAAAATTGTACACACCCCTGTCCCAGAAGGACAACTGAAGAACCCTCAAGGCTTCTAAATTGTTCTTTACGTGCATGTAGTAATTATAGAAACGCAGTGATGTGTGTTTTAAATGTTTCATGTGCTTCTGGGGCACATAAGAGCGTAAAGCGCATTAATGCTGGTTATGATGGATATTGTTCCAGGCGGTGGAAGTCAGCTGTAGTCAGTTCCGATCACTGTTTTTATTAAATCTAAATGTGAATTAAACTGAACTGGCACGATTCTGTGTCCTCATGTTTGTGACGGTCATCTTTTGCTGTACAACAGGTTCAGACATCGTTCAGTGGCTGATGAAGAATCTTTCCATCGAGGATCCCGGTGAGAAAAAAAAAAGTATTGCAAGAAATAAAGCCCAAGAATCATAAATCTCTCATTGCCAAGCTATATGACGGGATGGTCTCTTTATTTCAGCGGAGGCCTTGCACATCGGGGGTCTGATCGCTGCTCAGGGATATATCTTTCCCATCTCGGACCACGTGCTCACCCTGAAGGACGACAGCACTTTTTACCGCTTTCAGGTGAGCTACTGAACCGACATGGAGCAAAGAGAACGAGTAGATCAAATCTATAATGAAATGCAATGACATTTTCCTTATCATTTTTTCCTCGCCAAAGGATTTTTCCATTTTTCCATTAATTTTTCGTCATCAAATAAAATGAGATGGAAATTTCCAAAGAAAATCTGAGTCATTAGTCTTAATGTGTTTGGAGGTTGAATTTTCAGTAATGTTAATAAAAAACAGAATAAAAAAGCAGATGTAGATGTTGAACTAAAGCAGGTGGTGTAAAAGATCTAAAAAATAGTCAGTGAAATCTTCCAATATTCCATCTTGACAATTCCCACTCCAAGGTCAACTAGTACCAATGAATTCATCAATTAAATCAGTTACAAATAAGTAAATAAATAAGTCAACAAGAACAAATTCATTAATCAATTAAATTCATTATAAATGCATGTTATGAAATGCAGCTAAAGCATCAAATTCCACTTCTTCTTTATTAAAGAAGTCATAAAGTAAGATTTTCTTGTCTGGATTAAACCTCCATTTCATTCTAACGCATCATTTTTCCCTCCACCTCAGAGTTTATATCCAGCCCGAAGACGATAAATGTCCTGACTCGAGCAGTTCCACCAAATATAGCTGCTTAATTTCTGCTCGGGGTTTTGTGAGAATTTCTTTATGATTCCAGATGAGACAAGTTCCCCTGTGACTCTCTCTCTCTCTCTCTCTAAAAAAATAAGTTCTTAAGAAAATAAAATATGATCTGTCGTCACTGTGGTCAGATTGATGCTGATTTATTGACAGTGGAAGTACGTTGGACCTCAAAAAAAAAATGCTTTTGCTTCCGCTTGCACTCATTTGTGCTTTACACCAACATTATCTATGCCTCAGACTCACGAGCCAATAGAAAACAAGTGGGCCGGGCTATCAACTCTGGTCTGTAAAAATAAGGAGGAGCTTTAATTACTAAGGACTATAATTCACACACACACACATACTCACACTTTTTCACACAGTCATACACACACATACTCTTTCACACATTCATTTACACACTCATACACACAGACACACACACTTGTTCACACATTCATACACACTCATTTACACACACACACACACTAATTTACACACATACTTGTTCACACACTCATACACACACACTTGTTCATACACACACTCGTACACACACTCATACACATTCCTACACAGATTCATTCACACACCTGTACAAACACTTGTTCACACACACACACTCATACACACACTCATCGTGTATATTTCTGTCTACATTTCTGTTTACATACTAACAGACTTTAAAGATCGACAGTACTGCTGCTCATCATTTCATTTCACACTCCATGACCACTCCTGTACTGCTGCTGTCTGCACAATGCTCATTCCACACACTTTATACAGTTTATTTATACAGATCTAACTTTTTCTTTATATATATATATATATATATATATATATATATATATATATATATATATATATATACTTTATTTTTTTTTTTTTTTATGGAACAAAATTGTAGATTTTATATTTTTTTATAAAATTATATATTTATTCTTCCTATTGCCATTTTGCCTCCTTATTTCCTTTTTCCTTTTCAAGTTCACAAACAGTGTAAACATTTCACTGCATATCGTACTGTGTATGGTTGTGTATGTGACCAAAAAAATTTTTGAAATTGACGTGCTCACACACATGTACACACACAAAGAGTGTGTATGGTGTGTGTACACCAAGTGTGTTTACCAAGAGTGTGTGTACAGTGAGTGTGAGTCATGTGAGTGTGTGTGTATGGTGTGTGTACAACAAGTGTGTGAACAAAGAGTGTGTATATTGTGTGTAAGGCAAGTGTGTTTCCAATGAGTGTGTATAACGTGTGTATGATGAGTGTGTATGACGTGTATGGAGCATGTGTGTATGATGAGTGTGTATGACATGTATGGAGAGTGTGTGTATGATGAGTGTGTATGACATGTATGGAGCATGTGTGTATGATGAGTGTGTATGACATGTATGGAGAGTGTGTGTATGATGAGTGTGTATGACGTGTATGGAGAGTGTGTGTATGATGAGTGTGTATGACATGTATGGAGAGTGTGTGTATGATGAGTGTGTATGACATGTATGGAGCATGTGTGTATGATGAGTGTGTATGACGTGTATGGAGAGTGTGTGTATGATGAGTGTGTATGACGTGTATGGAGCATGTGTGTATGATGAGTGTGTATGACGTGTATGGAGAGTGTGTGTATGATGAGTGTGTATGACATGTATGGAGAGTGTGTGTATGATGAGTGTGTATGACATGTATGGAGCATGTGTGTATGATGAGTGTGTATGACATGTATGGAGAGTGTGAGTATGATGAGTGTGTATGACATGTATGGAGCATGTGTGTATGATGAGTGTGTATGACATGTATGGAGAGTGTGTGTATGATGAGTGTGTATGACATGTATGGAGAGTGTGAGTATGATGAGTGTGTATGACATGTATGGAGAGTGTGTGTATGATGAGTGTGTATGACATGTATGGAGCATGTGTGTATGATGAGTGTGTATGACATGTATGGAGAGTGTGAGTATGATGAGTGTGTATGACATGTATGGAGCATGTGTGTATGATGAGTGTGTATGACGTGTATGGAGAGTGTGAGTATGATGAGTGTGTATGACGTGTATGGAGAGTGTTTGTATGATGAGTGTGTATGACGTGTATGGAGAGTGTGTGTATGATGAGTGTGTATGACGTGTATGGAGAGTGTGTGTATGATGAGTGTGTATGACGTGTATGGAGAGTGTGAGTATGATGAGTGTGTATGACATGTATGGAGAGTGTGTGTATGATGAGTGTGTATGACGTGTATGGAGAGTGTGTGTATGATGAGTGTGTATGACATGTATGGAGAGTGTGAGTATGATGAGTGTGTATGACGTGTATGGAGAGTGTGTGTATGATGAGTGTGTATGACATGTATGGAGAGTGTGAGTATGATGAGTGTGTATGACGTGTATGGAGAGTGTGTGTATGATGAGTGTGTATGACATGTATGGAGAGTGTGTGTATGATGAGTGTGTATGACGTATGGAGAGTGTGAGTATGATGAGTGTGTATGACATGTATGGAGAGTGTGTGTATGATGAGTGTGTATGACGTGTATGGAGAGTGTGTGTATGATGAGTGTGTATGACGTGTATGGAGAGTGTGTGTATGATGAGTGTGTATGACATGTATGGAGAGTGTGAGTATGATGAGTGTGTATGACGTGTATGGAGAGTGTGTGTATGATGAGTGTGTATGACATGTATGGAGAGTGTGTGTATGATGAGTGTGTATGACATGTATGGAGAGTGTGAGTATGATGAGTGTGTATGACGTGTATGGAGAGTGTGTGTATGATGAGTGTGTATGACATGTATGGAGAGTGTGTGTATGATGAGTGTGTATGACATGTATGGAGAGTGTGAGTATGATGAGTGTGTATGACATGTATGGAGAGTGTGTGTATGATGAGTGTGTATGACATGTATGGAGCATGTGTGTATGATGAGTGTGTATGACATGTATGGAGAGTGTGAGTATGATGAGTATGTATGACATGTATGGAGAGTGTGTGTATGATGAGTGTGTATGACGTGTATGGAGAGTGTGTGTATGATGAGTGTGTATGACATGTATGGAGAGTGTGAGTATGATGAGTGTGTATGACATGTATGGAGAGTGTGAGTATGATGAGTGTGTATGACGTATGGAGAGTGTGAGTATGATGAGTGTGTATGACATGTATGGAGAGTGTTTGTATGATGAGTGTGTATGACGTGTATGGAGAGTGTGTGTATGATGAGTGTGTATGACGTGTATGGAGAGTGTGTGTATGATGAGTGTGTATGACATGTATGGAGAGTGTGTGTATGATGAGTGTGTATGACATGTATGGAGAGTGTGTGTATGATGAGTGTGTATGACGTGTATGGAGAGTGTGAGTATGATGAGTGTGTATGACATGTATGGAGAGTGTGTGTATGATGAGTGTGTATGACATGTATGGAGAGTGTGTGTATGATGAGTGTGTATGACGTGTATGGAGAGTGTGTGTATGATGAGTGTGTATGACATGTATGGAGAGTGTGTGTATGATGAGTGTGTATGACATGTATGGAGCATGTGTGTATGATGAGTGTGTATGACGTGTATGGAGAGTGTGTGTATGATGTGTGTGTTTGACGTGTATGGAGAGTGTGTGTATGATGAGTGTGTATGACATGTATGGAGCATGTGTGTATGATGAGTGTGTATGACATGTATGGAGAGTGTGTGTATGATGAGTGTGTATGACATGTATGGAGAGTGTGTGTATGATGAGTGTGTATGACATGTATGGAGCATGTGTGTATGATGAGTGTGTATGACATGTATGGAGAGTGTGAGTATGATGAGTGTGTATGACATGTATGGAGCATGTGTGTATGATGAGTGTGTATGACATGTATGGAGAGTGTGAGTATGATGAGTGTGTATGACATGTATGGAGAGTGTGAGTATGATGAGTGTGTATGACATGTATGGAGCATGTGTGTATGATGAGTGTGTATGACATGTATGGAGAGTGTGTGTATGATGAGTGTGTATGACGTATGGAGAGTGTGAGTATGATGAGTGTGTATGACATGTATGGAGAGTGTGTGTATGATGAGTGTGTATGACATGTATGGAGCATGTGTGTATGATGAGTGTGTATGACGTGTATGGAGAGTGTGTGTATGATGTGTGTGTTTGACGTGTATGGAGAGTGTGTGTATGATGAGTGTGTATGACATGTATGGAGCATGTGTGTATGATGAGTGTGTATGACATGTATGGAGAGTGTGTGTATGATGAGTGTGTATGACATGTATGGAGAGTGTGTGTATGATGAGTGTGTATGACATGTATGGAGCATGTGTGTATGATGAGTGTGTATGACATGTATGGAGAGTGTGAGTATGATGAGTGTGTATGACATGTATGGAGCATGTGTGTATGATGAGTGTGTATGACATGTATGGAGAGTGTGAGTATGATGAGTGTGTATGACATGTATGGAGAGTGTGAGTATGATGAGTGTGTATGACATGTATGGAGCATGTGTGTATGATGAGTGTGTATGACATGTATGGAGAGTGTGTGTATGATGAGTGTGTATGACGTATGGAGAGTGTGTGTATGATGAGTGTGTATGACGTGTATGGAGAGTGTGCGTATGATGAGTGTGTATGACGTGTATGGAGAGTGTGAGTATGATGAGTGTGTATGACGTGTATGGAGAGTGTGTGTATGATGAGTGTGTATGACGTGTATGGAGCATGTGTGTATGATGAGTGTGTATGACATGTATGGAGAGTGTGAGTATGATGAGTGTGTATGATGTGTATGGAGAGTGTGTGTATGATGAGTGTGTATGACATGTATGGAGCATGTGTGTATGATGAGTGTGTATGACGTGTATGGAGAGTGTGTGTATGATGAGTGTGTATGACATGTATGGAGCATGTGTGTATGATGAGTGTGTATGACGTGTATGGAGAGTGTGTGTATGATGAGTGTGTATGACATGTATGGAGCATGTGTGTATGATGAGTGTGTATGACATGTATGGAGAGTGTGTGTATGATGAGTGTGTATGACATGTATGGAGAGTGTGAGTATGATGAGTGTGTATGACATGTATGGAGCATGTGTGTATGATGAGTGTGTATGACGTGTATGGAGAGTGTGTGTATGATGAGTGTGTTTGACGTGTATGGAGAGTGTGAGTATGATGAGTGTGTATGACATGTATGGAGAGTGTGAGTATGATGAGTGTGTATGACGTGTATGGAGAGTGTGTGTATGATGAGTGTGTATGACATGTATGGAGAGTGTGTGTATGATGAGTGTGTATGACATGTATGGAGCATGTGTGTATGATGAGTGTGTATGACATGTATGGAGAGTGTGTGTATGATGAGTGTGTATGACATGTATGGAGAGTGTGTGTATGATGAGTGTGTATGACATGTATGGAGCATGTGTGTATGATGAGTGTGTATGACATGTATGGAGAGTGTGTGTATGATGAGTGTGTATGACATGTATGGAGAGTGTGAGTATGATGAGTGTGTATGACATGTATGGAGAGTGTGAGTATGATGAGTGTGTATGACGTGTATGGAGAGTGTGAGTATGATGAGTGTGTATGACATGTATGGAGAGTGTGTGTATGATGAGTGTGTATGACATGTATGGAGAGTGTGTGTATGATGAGTGTGTATGATGTGTATGGAGAGTGTGAGTATGATGAGTGTGTATGACATGTATGGAGAGTGTGAGTATGGTGAGTGTGTATGACATGTATGGAGCATGTGTGTATGATGAGTGTGTATGACATGTATGGAGAGTGTGAGTATGGTGAGTGTGTATGACATGTATGGAGCATGTGTGTATGATGAGTGTGTATGACATGTATGGAGAGTGTGAGTATGGTGAGTGTGTATGACATGTATGGAGCATGTGTGTATGATGAGTGTGTATGACATGTATGGAGAGTGTGTGTATGATGAGTGTGTATGACATGTATGGAGAGTGTGTGTATGATGAGTGTGTATGACGTGTATGGAGAGTGTGTGTATGATGAGTGTGTATGACATGTATGGAGAGTGTGAGTATGATGAGTGTGTATGACATGTATGGAGAGTGTGAGTATGATGAGTGTGTATGACGTATGGAGAGTGTGAGTATGATGAGTGTGTATGACATGTATGGAGAGTGTTTGTATGATGAGTGTGTATGACGTGTATGGAGAGTGTGTGTATGATGAGTGTGTATGACGTGTATGGAGAGTGTTTGTATGATGAGTGTGTATGACGTGTATGGAGAGTGTGTGTATGATGAGTGTGTATGACGTGTATGGAGCATGTGTGTATGATGAGTGTGTATGACGTGTATGGAGAGTGTGTGTATGATGTGTGTGTTTGACGTGTATGGAGAGTGTGTGTATGATGAGTGTGTATGACATGTATGGAGCATGTGTGTATGATGAGTGTGTATGACATGTATGGAGCATGTGTGTATGATGAGTGTGTATGACGTGTATGGAGAGTGTGTGTATGATGAGTGTGTATGACGTATGGAGAGTGTGTGTATGATGAGTGTGTATGACATGTATGGAGAGTGTGAGTATGATGAGTGTGTATGACGTGTATGGAGAGTGTGTGTATGATGAGTGTGTATGACATGTATGGAGAGTGTGTGTATGATGAGTGTGTATGACATGTATGGAGCATGTGTGTATGATGAGTGTGTATGACGTGTATGGAGCATGTGTGTATGATGAGTGTGTATGACGTGTATGGAGCATGTGTGTATGATGAGTGTGTATGATGTGTATGGAGAGTGTGTGTATGATGAGTGTGTATGACATGTATGGAGCATGTGTGTATGATGAGTGTGTATGATGTGTATGGAGAGTGTGTGTATGATGAGTGTGTATGACATGTATGGAGCATGTGTGTATGATGAGTGTGTATGACATGTATGGAGCATGTGTGTATGATGAGTGTGTATGACGTGTATGGAGAGTGTGTGTATGATGAGTGTGTATGACATGTATGGAGCATGTGTGTATGATGAGTGTGTATGACATGTATGGAGAGTGTGTGTATGATGAGTGTGTATGACATGTATGGAGAGTGTGTGTATGATGAGTGTGTATGACATGTATGGAGAGTGTGTGTATGATGAGTGTGTATGACATGTATGGAGCATGTGTGTATGATGAGTGTGTATGACATGTATGGAGAGTGTGTGTATGATGAGTGTGTATGACATGTATGGAGAGTGTGAGTATGATGAGTGTGTATGACATGTATGGAGCATGTGTGTATGATGAGTGTGTATGACGTGTATGGAGAGTGTGTGTATGATGAGTGTGTATGACATGTATGGAGAGTGTGTGTATGATGAGTGTGTATGACATGTATGGAGAGTGTGAGTATGATGAGTGTGTATGACGTGTATGGAGAGTGTGTGTATGATGAGTGTGTATGACATGTATGGAGAGTATGTGTATGATGAGTGTGTATGACATGTATGGAGCATGTGTGTATGATGAGTGTGTATGACGTGTATGGAGAGTGTGTGTATGATGAGTGTGTATGACATGTATGGAGAGTGTGTGTATGATGAGTGTGTATGACATGTATGGAGCATGTGTGTATGATGAGTGTGTATGACGTGTATGGAGAGTGTGTGTATGATGAGTGTGTATGACATGTATGGAGAGTGTGTGTATGATGAGTGTGTATGACATGTATGGAGAGTGTGTGTATGATGAGTGTGTATGACATGTATGGAGCATGTGTGTATGATGAGTGTGTATGACATGTATGGAGAGTGTGTGTATGATGAGTGTGTATGACATGTATGGAGAGTGTGAGTATGATGAGTGTGTATGACATGTATGGAGCATGTGTGTATGATGAGTGTGTATGACGTGTATGGAGAGTGTGTGTATGATGAGTGTGTATGACATGTATGGAGAGTGTGTGTATGATGAGTGTGTATGACATGTATGGAGAGTGTGTGTATGATGAGTGTGTATGACATGTATGGAGCATGTGTGTATGATGAGTGTGTATGACATGTATGGAGAGTGTGTGTATGATGAGTGTATATGACATGTATGGAGAGTGTGAGTATGATGAGTGTGTATGACATGTATGGAGAGTGTGTGTATGATGAGTGTATATGACATGTATGGAGAGTGTGAGTATGATGAGTGTGTATGACATGTATGGAGAGTGTTTGTATGATGAGTGTGTATGATGTGTATGGAGAGTGTGTGTATGATGAGTGTGTATGACATGTATGGAGCATGTGTGTATGATGAGTGTGTATGACATGTATGGAGCATGTGTGTATGATGAGTGTGTATGACGTGTATGGAGAGTGTGTGTATGATGAGTGTGTATGACATGTATGGAGAGTGTGTGTATGATGAGTGTGTATGACATGTATGGAGCATGTGTGTATGATGAGTGTGTATGACATGTATGGAGAGTGTGTGTATGATGAGTGTGTATGACATGTATGGAGAGTGTGTGTATGATGAGTGTGTATGACATGTATGGAGAGTGTGTGTATGATGAGTGTGTATGACATGTATGGAGCATGTGTGTATGATGAGTGTGTATGACATGTATGGAGAGTGTGTGTATGATGAGTGTGTATGACATGTATGGAGAGTGTGAGTATGATGAGTGTGTATGACATGTATGGAGCATGTGTGTATGATGAGTGTGTATGACGTGTATGGAGAGTGTGTGTATGATGAGTGTGTATGACATGTATGGAGAGTGTGTGTATGATGAGTGTGTATGACATGTATGGAGCATGTGTGTATGATGAGTGTGTATGACGTGTATGGAGAGTGTGTGTATGATGAGTGTGTATGACATGTATGGAGCATGTGTGTATGATGAGTGTGTATGACGTGTATGGAGAGTGTGTGTATGATGAGTGTGTATGACATGTATGGAGAGTGTGTGTATGATGAGTGTGTATGACATGTATGGAGCATGTGTGTATGATGAGTGTGTATGACGTGTATGGAGAGTGTGTGTATGATGAGTGTGTATGACATGTATGGAGAGTGTGTGTATGATGAGTGTGTATGACATGTATGGAGAGTGTGTGTATGATGAGTGTGTATGACATGTATGGAGCATGTGTGTATGATGAGTGTGTATGACATGTATGGAGAGTGTGTGTATGATGAGTGTGTATGACATGTATGGAGAGTGTGAGTATGATGAGTGTGTATGACATGTATGGAGCATGTGTGTATGATGAGTGTGTATGACGTGTATGGAGAGTGTGTGTATGATGAGTGTGTATGACATGTATGGAGAGTGTGTGTATGATGAGTGTGTATGACATGTATGGAGAGTGTGTGTATGATGAGTGTGTATGACATGTATGGAGCATGTGTGTATGATGAGTGTGTATGACATGTATGGAGAGTGTGTGTATGATGAGTGTGTATGACATGTATGGAGAGTGTGTGTATGATGAGTGTGTATGACATGTATGGAGCATGTGTGTATGATGAGTGTGTATGACATGTATGGAGAGTGTGTGTATGATGAGTGTGTATGACATGTATGGAGAGTGTGAGTATGATGAGTGTGTATGACATGTATGGAGAGTGTGTGTATGATGAGTGTGTATGACGTGTATGGAGCATGTGTGTATGATGAGTGTGTATGACATGTATGGAGAGTGTGTGTATGATGAGTGTGTATGACATGTATGGAGAGTGTGTGTATGATGAGTGTGTATGATGTGTATGGAGAGTGTGAGTATGATGAGTGTGTATGACATGTATGGAGAGTGTGAGTATGGTGAGTGTGTATGACATGTATGGAGCATGTGTGTATGATGAGTGTGTATGACATGTATGGAGAGTGTGAGTATGGTGAGTGTGTATGACATGTATGGAGCATGTGTGTATGATGAGTGTGTATGACATGTATGGAGAGTGGTGAGTATGGTGAGTGTGTATGACATGTATGGAGCATGTGTGTATGATGAGTGTGTATGACATGTATGGAGAGTGTGTGTATGATGAGTGTGTATGACATGTATGGAGAGTGTGTGTATGATGAGTGTGTATGATGTGTATGGAGAGTGTGAGTATGATGAGTGTGTATGACATGTATGGAGAGTGTGTGTATGATGAGTGTGTATGACATGTATGGAGAGTGTGTGTATGATGAGTGTGTATGATGTGTATGGAGAGTGTGAGTATGATGAGTGTGTATGACATGTATGGAGAGTGTGTGTATGATGAGTGTGTATGATGTGTATGGAGAGTGTGAGTATGATGAGTGTGTATGACATGTATGGAGAGTGTGAGTATGGTGAGTGTGTATGACATGTATGGAGCATGTGTGTATGATGAGTGTGTATGACATGTATGGAGAGTGTGAGTATGGTGAGTGTGTATGACATGTATGGAGCATGTGTGTATGATGAGTGTGTATGACATGTATGGAGAGTGTGTGTATGATGAGTGTGTATGACATGTATGGAGAGTGTGTGTATGATGAGTGTGTATGATGTGTATGGAGAGTGTGAGTATGATGAGTGTGTATGACATGTATGGAGCATGTGTGTATGATGAGTGTGTATGACATGTATGGAGAGTGTGTGTATGATGAGTGTGTATGACGTATGGAGAGTGTGAGTATGATGAGTGTGTATGACATGTATGGAGAGTGTGTGTATGATGAGTGTATATGACATGTATGGAGAGTGTGAGTATGATGAGTGTGTATGACATGTATGGAGAGTGTGTGTATGATGAGTGTATATGACATGTATGGAGAGTGTGAGTATGATGAGTGTGTATGACATGTATGGAGAGTGTTTGTATGATGAGTGTGTATGACGTGTATGGAGAGTGTGTGTATGATGAGTGTGTATGACATGTATGGAGCATGTGTGTATGATGAGTGTGTATGACGTGTATGGAGCATGTGTGTATGATGAGTGTGTATGACGTATGGAGAGTGTGAGTATGATGAGTGTGTATGACATGTATGGAGAGTGTGTGTATGATGAGTGTGTATGACATGTATGGAGAGTGTGTGTATGATGAGTGTGTATGACATGTATGGAGCATGTGTGTATGATGAGTGTGTATGACATGTATGGAGAGTGTGTGTATGATGAGTGTGTATGACATGTATGGAGAGTGTGTGTATGATGAGTGTGTATGACATGTATGGAGAGTGTGTGTATGATGAGTGTGTATGATGTGTATGGAGAGTGTGAGTATGATGAGTGTGTATGACATGTATGGAGCATGTGTGTATGATGAGTGTGTATGACATGTATGGAGAGTGTGTGTATGATGAGTGTGTATGACGTATGGAGAGTGTGTGTATGATGAGTGTGTATGACATGTATGGAGAGTGTGAGTATGATGAGTGTGTATGACATGTATGGAGAGTGTGTGTATGATGAGTGTATATGACATGTATGGAGAGTGTGAGTATGATGAGTGTGTATGACATGTATGGAGAGTGTGAGTATGATGAGTGTGTATGACATGTATGGAGAGTGTGTGTATGATGAGTGTGTATGACGTATGGAGAGTGTGTGTATGATGAGTGTGTATGACATGTATGGAGAGTGTGTGTATGATGAGTGTGTATGACATGTATGGAGAGTGTGTGTATGATGAGTGTGTATGACGTGTATGGAGAGTGTGAGTATGATGAGTGTGTATGACGTGTATGGAGAGTGTGTGTATGATGAGTGTGTATGACGTGTATGGAGAGTGTGAGTATGATGAGTGTGTATGACGTGTATGGAGAGTGTGTGTATGATGAGTGTGTATGACGTGTATGGAGAGTGTGAGTATGATGAGTGTGTATGACATGTATGGAGAGTGTGTGTATGATGAGTGTGTATGACGTGTATGGAGAGTGTGTGTATGATGAGTGTGTATGACATGTATGGAGAGTGTGTGTATGATGAGTGTGTATGACATGTATGGAGAGTGTGTGTATGATGAGTGTGTATGACGTGTATGGAGAGTGTGAGTATGATGAGTGTGTATGACATGTATGGAGAGTGTGTGTATGATGAGTGTGTATGACGTGTATGGAGCATGTGTGTATGATGAGTGTGTATGACGTATGGAGAGTGTGAGTATGATGAGTGTGTATGACATGTATGGAGAGTGTGTGTATGATGAGTGTGTATGACATGTATGGAGAGTGTGAGTATGATGAGTGTGTATGACATGTATGGAGAGTGTGTGTATGATGAGTGTGTATGACATGTATGGAGAGTGTGTGTATGATGAGTGTGTATGACGTGTATGGAGCATGTGTGTATGATGAGTGTGTATGACATGTATGGAGAGTGTGAGTATGATGAGTGTGTATGACATGTATGGAGAGTGTGAGTATGATGAGTGTGTATGACGTGTATGGAGAGTGTGTGTATGATGAGTGTGTATGACATGTATGGAGAGTGTGAGTATGATGAGTGTATATGACATGTATGGAGAGTGTGAGTATGATGAGTGTGTATGACATGTATGGAGAGTGTGTGTATGATGAGTGTGTATGACATGTATGGAGAGTGTGTGTATGATGAGTGTGTATGACATGTATGGAGCATGTGTGTATGATGAGTGTGTATGACATGTATGGAGAGTGTGTGTATGATGAGTGTGTATGACATGTATGGAGAGTGTGAGTATGATGAGTGTGTATGACATGTATGGAGAGTGTGTGTATGATGAGTGTGTATGACGTGTATGGAGCATGTGTGTATGATGAGTGTGTATGACATGTATGGAGAGTGTGTGTATGATGAGTGTGTATGACATGTATGGAGAGTGTGTGTATGATGAGTGTGTATGATGTGTATGGAGAGTGTGAGTATGATGAGTGTGTATGACATGTATGGAGAGTGTGAGTATGGTGAGTGTGTATGACATGTATGGAGCATGTGTGTATGATGAGTGTGTATGACATGTATGGAGAGTGTGAGTATGGTGAGTGTGTATGACATGTATGGAGCATGTGTGTATGATGAGTGTGTATGACATGTATGGAGAGTGTGAGTATGGTGAGTGTGTATGACATGTATGGAGCATGTGTGTATGATGAGTGTGTATGACATGTATGGAGAGTGTGTGTATGATGAGTGTGTATGACATGTATGGAGAGTGTGTGTATGATGAGTGTGTATGATGTGTATGGAGAGTGTGAGTATGATGAGTGTGTATGACATGTATGGAGAGTGTGTGTATGATGAGTGTGTATGACATGTATGGAGCATGTGTGTATGATGAGTGTGTATGACATGTATGGAGAGTGTGTGTATGATGAGTGTGTATGACATGTATGGAGCATGTTTGTATGATGAGTGTGTATGACGTGTATGGAGAGTGTGTGTATGATGAGTGTGTATGACGTGTATGGAGAGTGTTTGTATGATGAGTGTGTATGACGTGTATGGAGAGTGTGTGTATGATGAGTGTGTATGACGTGTATGGAGCATGTGTGTATGATGAGTGTGTATGACGTGTATGGAGAGTGTGTGTATGATGTGTGTGTTTGACGTGTATGGAGAGTGTGTGTATGATGAGTGTGTATGACATGTATGGAGCATGTGTGTATGATGAGTGTGTATGACATGTATGGAGCATGTGTGTATGATGAGTGTGTATGACGTGTATGGAGAGTGTGTGTATGATGAGTGTGTATGACGTATGGAGAGTGTGTGTATGATGAGTGTGTATGACATGTATGGAGAGTGTGAGTATGATGAGTGTGTATGACGTGTATGGAGAGTGTGTGTATGATGAGTGTGTATGACATGTATGGAGAGTGTGTGTATGATGAGTGTGTATGACATGTATGGAGCATGTGTGTATGATGAGTGTGTATGACGTGTATGGAGCATGTGTGTATGATGAGTGTGTATGACGTGTATGGAGCATGTGTGTATGATGAGTGTGTATGATGTGTATGGAGAGTGTGTGTATGATGAGTGTGTATGACATGTATGGAGCATGTGTGTATGATGAGTGTGTATGATGTGTATGGAGAGTGTGTGTATGATGAGTGTGTATGACATGTATGGAGCATGTGTGTATGATGAGTGTGTATGACATGTATGGAGCATGTGTGTATGATGAGTGTGTATGACGTGTATGGAGAGTGTGTGTATGATGAGTGTGTATGACATGTATGGAGCATGTGTGTATGATGAGTGTGTATGACATGTATGGAGAGTGTGTGTATGATGAGTGTGTATGACATGTATGGAGAGTGTGTGTATGATGAGTGTGTATGACATGTATGGAGAGTGTGTGTATGATGAGTGTGTATGACATGTATGGAGCATGTGTGTATGATGAGTGTGTATGACATGTATGGAGAGTGTGTGTATGATGAGTGTGTATGACATGTATGGAGAGTGTGAGTATGATGAGTGTGTATGACATGTATGGAGCATGTGTGTATGATGAGTGTGTATGACGTGTATGGAGAGTGTGTGTATGATGAGTGTGTATGACATGTATGGAGAGTGTGTGTATGATGAGTGTGTATGACATGTATGGAGAGTGTGAGTATGATGAGTGTGTATGACGTGTATGGAGAGTGTGTGTATGATGAGTGTGTATGACATGTATGGAGAGTATGTGTATGATGAGTGTGTATGACATGTATGGAGCATGTGTGTATGATGAGTGTGTATGACGTGTATGGAGAGTGTGTGTATGATGAGTGTGTATGACATGTATGGAGAGTGTGTGTATGATGAGTGTGTATGACATGTATGGAGCATGTGTGTATGATGAGTGTGTATGACGTGTATGGAGAGTGTGTGTATGATGAGTGTGTATGACATGTATGGAGAGTGTGTGTATGATGAGTGTGTATGACATGTATGGAGAGTGTGTGTATGATGAGTGTGTATGACATGTATGGAGCATGTGTGTATGATGAGTGTGTATGACATGTATGGAGAGTGTGTGTATGATGAGTGTGTATGACATGTATGGAGAGTGTGAGTATGATGAGTGTGTATGACATGTATGGAGCATGTGTGTATGATGAGTGTGTATGACGTGTATGGAGAGTGTGTGTATGATGAGTGTGTATGACATGTATGGAGAGTGTGTGTATGATGAGTGTGTATGACATGTATGGAGAGTGTGTGTATGATGAGTGTGTATGACATGTATGGAGCATGTGTGTATGATGAGTGTGTATGACATGTATGGAGAGTGTGTGTATGATGAGTGTATATGACATGTATGGAGAGTGTGAGTATGATGAGTGTGTATGACATGTATGGAGAGTGTGTGTATGATGAGTGTATATGACATGTATGGAGAGTGTGAGTATGATGAGTGTGTATGACATGTATGGAGAGTGTTTGTATGATGAGTGTGTATGATGTGTATGGAGAGTGTGTGTATGATGAGTGTGTATGACATGTATGGAGCATGTGTGTATGATGAGTGTGTATGACATGTATGGAGCATGTGTGTATGATGAGTGTGTATGACGTGTATGGAGAGTGTGTGTATGATGAGTGTGTATGACATGTATGGAGAGTGTGTGTATGATGAGTGTGTATGACATGTATGGAGCATGTGTGTATGATGAGTGTGTATGACATGTATGGAGAGTGTGTGTATGATGAGTGTGTATGACATGTATGGAGAGTGTGTGTATGATGAGTGTGTATGACATGTATGGAGAGTGTGTGTATGATGAGTGTGTATGACATGTATGGAGCATGTGTGTATGATGAGTGTGTATGACATGTATGGAGAGTGTGTGTATGATGAGTGTGTATGACATGTATGGAGAGTGTGAGTATGATGAGTGTGTATGACGTATGGAGCATGTGTGTATGATGAGTGTGTATGACGTGTATGGAGAGTGTGTGTATGATGAGTGTGTATGACATGTATGGAGAGTGTGTGTATGATGAGTGTGTATGACATGTATGGAGCATGTGTGTATGATGAGTGTGTATGACGTGTATGGAGAGTGTGTGTATGATGAGTGTGTATGACATGTATGGAGCATGTGTGTATGATGAGTGTGTATGACGTGTATGGAGAGTGTGTGTATGATGAGTGTGTATGACATGTATGGAGAGTGTGTGTATGATGAGTGTGTATGACATGTATGGAGCATGTGTGTATGATGAGTGTGTATGACGTGTATGGAGAGTGTGTGTATGATGAGTGTGTATGACATGTATGGAGAGTGTGTGTATGATGAGTGTGTATGACATGTATGGAGAGTGTGTGTATGATGAGTGTGTATGACATGTATGGAGCATGTGTGTATGATGAGTGTGTATGACATGTATGGAGAGTGTGTGTATGATGAGTGTGTATGACATGTATGGAGAGTGTGAGTATGATGAGTGTGTATGACATGTATGGAGCATGTGTGTATGATGAGTGTGTATGACGTGTATGGAGAGTGTGTGTATGATGAGTGTGTATGACATGTATGGAGAGTGTGTGTATGATGAGTGTGTATGACATGTATGGAGAGTGTGTGTATGATGAGTGTGTATGACATGTATGGAGCATGTGTGTATGATGAGTGTGTATGACATGTATGGAGAGTGTGTGTATGATGAGTGTGTATGACATGTATGGAGAGTGTGTGTATGATGAGTGTGTATGACATGTATGGAGCATGTGTGTATGATGAGTGTGTATGACATGTATGGAGAGTGTGTGTATGATGAGTGTGTATGACATGTATGGAGAGTGTGAGTATGATGAGTGTGTATGACATGTATGGAGAGTGTGTGTATGATGAGTGTGTATGACGTGTATGGAGCATGTGTGTATGATGAGTGTGTATGACATGTATGGAGAGTGTGTGTATGATGAGTGTGTATGACATGTATGGAGAGTGTGTGTATGATGAGTGTGTATGATGTGTATGGAGAGTGTGAGTATGATGAGTGTGTATGACATGTATGGAGAGTGTGAGTATGGTGAGTGTGTATGACATGTATGGAGCATGTGTGTATGATGAGTGTGTATGACATGTATGGAGAGTGTGAGTATGGTGAGTGTGTATGACATGTATGGAGCATGTGTGTATGATGAGTGTGTATGACATGTATGGAGAGTGTGAGTATGGTGAGTGTGTATGACATGTATGGAGCATGTGTGTATGATGAGTGTGTATGACATGTATGGAGAGTGTGTGTATGATGAGTGTGTATGACATGTATGGAGAGTGTGTGTATGATGAGTGTGTATGATGTGTATGGAGAGTGTGAGTATGATGAGTGTGTATGACATGTATGGAGAGTGTGTGTATGATGAGTGTGTATGACATGTATGGAGAGTGTGTGTATGATGAGTGTGTATGATGTGTATGGAGAGTGTGAGTATGATGAGTGTGTATGACATGTATGGAGAGTGTGTGTATGATGAGTGTGTATGATGTGTATGGAGAGTGTGAGTATGATG
Source organism: Hemibagrus wyckioides (assembly GCF_019097595.1). NCBI lineage: Eukaryota > Metazoa > Chordata > Actinopteri > Siluriformes > Bagridae > Hemibagrus > Hemibagrus wyckioides. Next base: position 3,776,727 of record NC_080734.1, on the reverse strand, counting down.
AGTGTGTATGACATGTATGGAGAGTGTGAGTATGGTGAGTGTGTATGACATGTATGGAGCATGTGTGTATGATGAGTGTGTATGACATGTATGGAGAGTGTGAGTATGGTGAGTGTGTATGACATGTATGGAGCATGTGTGTATGATGAGTGTGTATGACATGTATGGAGAGTGTGTGTATGATGAGTGTGTATGACATGTATGGAGAGTGTGTGTATGATGAGTGTGTATGATGTGTATGGAGAGTGTGAGTATGATGAGTGTGTATGACATGTATGGAGCATGTGTGTATGATGAGTGTGTATGACATGTATGGAGAGTGTGTGTATGATGAGTGTGTATGACGTATGGAGAGTGTGAGTATGATGAGTGTGTATGACATGTATGGAGAGTGTGTGTATGATGAGTGTATATGACATGTATGGAGAGTGTGAGTATGATGAGTGTGTATGACATGTATGGAGAGTGTGTGTATGATGAGTGTATATGACATGTATGGAGAGTGTGAGTATGATGAGTGTGTATGACATGTATGGAGAGTGTTTGTATGATGAGTGTGTATGACGTGTATGGAGAGTGTGTGTATGATGAGTGTGTATGACATGTATGGAGCATGTGTGTATGATGAGTGTGTATGACGTGTATGGAGCATGTGTGTATGATGAGTGTGTATGACGTATGGAGAGTGTGAGTATGATGAGTGTGTATGACATGTATGGAGAGTGTGTGTATGATGAGTGTGTATGACATGTATGGAGAGTGTGTGTATGATGAGTGTGTATGACATGTATGGAGCATGTGTGTATGATGAGTGTGTATGACATGTATGGAGAGTGTGTGTATGATGAGTGTGTATGACATGTATGGAGAGTGTGTGTATGATGAGTGTGTATGACATGTATGGAGAGTGTGTGTATGATGAGTGTGTATGATGTGTATGGAGAGTGTGAGTATGATGAGTGTGTATGACATGTATGGAGCATGTGTGTATGATGAGTGTGTATGACATGTATGGAGAGTGTGTGTATGATGAGTGTGTATGACGTATGGAGAGTGTGTGTATGATGAGTGTGTATGACATGTATGGAGAGTGTGAGTATGATGAGTGTGTATGACATGTATGGAGAGTGTGTGTATGATGAGTGTATATGACATGTATGGAGAGTGTGAGTATGATGAGTGTGTATGACATGTATGGAGAGTGTGAGTATGATGAGTGTGTATGACATGTATGGAGAGTGTGTGTATGATGAGTGTGTATGACGTATGGAGAGTGTGTGTATGATGAGTGTGTATGACATGTATGGAGAGTGTGTGTATGATGAGTGTGTATGACATGTATGGAGAGTGTGTGTATGATGAGTGTGTATGACGTGTATGGAGAGTGTGAGTATGATGAGTGTGTATGACGTGTATGGAGAGTGTGTGTATGATGAGTGTGTATGACGTGTATGGAGAGTGTGAGTATGATGAGTGTGTATGACGTGTATGGAGAGTGTGTGTATGATGAGTGTGTATGACGTGTATGGAGAGTGTGAGTATGATGAGTGTGTATGACATGTATGGAGAGTGTGTGTATGATGAGTGTGTATGACGTGTATGGAGAGTGTGTGTATGATGAGTGTGTATGACATGTATGGAGAGTGTGTGTATGATGAGTGTGTATGACATGTATGGAGAGTGTGTGTATGATGAGTGTGTATGACGTGTATGGAGAGTGTGAGTATGATGAGTGTGTATGACATGTATGGAGAGTGTGTGTATGATGAGTGTGTATGACGTGTATGGAGCATGTGTGTATGATGAGTGTGTATGACGTATGGAGAGTGTGAGTATGATGAGTGTGTATGACATGTATGGAGAGTGTGTGTATGATGAGTGTGTATGACATGTATGGAGAGTGTGAGTATGATGAGTGTGTATGACATGTATGGAGAGTGTGAGTATGATGAGTGTGTATGACATGTATGGAGAGTGTGTGTATGATGAGTGTGTATGACATGTATGGAGAGTGTGTGTATGATGAGTGTGTATGACGTGTATGGAGCATGTGTGTATGATGAGTGTGTATGACATGTATGGAGAGTGTGAGTATGATGAGTGTGTATGACATGTATGGAGAGTGTGAGTATGATGAGTGTGTATGACGTGTATGGAGAGTGTGTGTATGATGAGTGTGTATGACATGTATGGAGAGTGTGAGTATGATGAGTGTGTATGACATGTATGGAGAGTGTGAGTATGATGAGTGTGTATGACATGTATGGAGAGTGTGTGTATGATGAGTGTGTATGACATGTATGGAGAGTGTGAGTATGATGAGTGTGTATGATGTGTATGGAGAGTGTGTGTATGATGAGTGTGTATGACATGTATGGAGCATGTGTGTATGATGAGTGTGTATGACATGTATGGAGAGTGTGAGTATGATGAGTGTGTATGACGTGTATGGAGAGTGTGTGTATGATGAGTGTGTATGACATGTATGGAGAGTGTGAGTATGATGAGTGTGTATGATGTGTATGGAGAGTGTGTGTATGATGAGTGTGTATGACATGTATGGAGCATGTGTGTATGATGAGTGTGTATGACATGTATGGAGAGTGTGAGTATGATGAGTGTGTATGATGTGTATGGAGAGTGTGAGTATGATGAGTGTGTATGACGTGTATGGAGAGTGTGTGTATGATGAGTGTGTATGACGTGTATGATAAGAGTATGAACAAAGAGTGGGTATAACGTGTAAGCCAAGTGTGTGTACGATGACACGTCTGTATGGCGTGTGTATAAATCGTGTTTATATAAATATATGTATGTGTCTATGTGGAGAGTGTGTATACAGGCGAGTGTGTGAACAAGTGTGTACTGTGTGTGTATGGAGAGTGTGTGTAATGCGAGTGTGTGTTTTGTGACTGTGTGTATGGTAAGTGCATGTAGTATATGGTGTTGTTATAGTGTGTGTGTGTGTGTGTGTGTGTGTAGTCATTAAGTTCAGTGTTTAATAAAGCAGTAAATGAAAGACAAAAGAGAATCACTTCCTCTCTCTCTCTCTCTCTCTCTCGCTCTTGCTCTCTTTTACTCTCTCTGTCGCTCTCTCTCTCTGTCTCTCTCTCTCTCTGTCTCTCTCTCGCTCTCTGTCTCTCTCTCTGTCTCTTTCTCTCTCTGTCTCTGTCTCTCTCGCTCTCTGTCTCTCTCTCTCTGTCTCTCTCTCTCTGTCTCTCTCTCTCTCTGTCTCTCTCTCTCTCTGTCTCTCTCTCTGCCCCCTCCCCCCACAGTGCTGCTGTCACTCCAAGCGTGAGGATGAATCTGTGTATCTATTTAAAGAGTGAACTAATCAGCATTTCTCTCTTTCTTTTTTTTACTCCTCCTCTCCTGCTCTCTCTTTCTTAGGCACCGTACTTTTGGCAGTCGAATTGCTGGGAGCCGGAAAACACAGATTACGGTGAGCGAGAGAACCTGCTAGATTACAGCATGGAGTGTGTGATACCTCATTCACCAGCATCCTTTCCCTAACAGTGGATTACTATTCATTACTCTGATCACTCATCCCTCTGATCACTCTCATCACTCTGATGACTCATCCCTCTGTTCACTTATCCCTCTGTTCACACATCACTCTCATCACTTATCACTCTGATGACTCATCCCTCTGTTCACTCATCACTCTCATCACTCCTCCCTCTGATCACTCATCCCTCTGACCACTCATCCCTCTGATCACACATCACTCTCATCACTCATCCCTCTGATCACTCATCACTCTGATCACTTATCACTCTGATCACTCATCCCTCTGTTCACTCATCACTCTCATCACTCATTACACTCATCACTCTTATCACTCATCACTCTCATCACTCCCCCCGATCACTCATCACTCTCATCACTCCCCCCGATCACTCATCCCTCTCATCACTCCCCCCGATCACTCATCCCTCTGATCACTCATCATTCTCATCACTTATCACTCTCATCACTTATAACTCTGATGACTCATCATTTCTCCCTTTGATCACTCATCACTCTCATCACTCATCTCTCTCATCACTCTCATCACTTATAACTCTGATGACTCCTCACTCATCCCTCTGATTACACATCACTCTAATCACTTATCACTCTGATGATTCATCCTTCTGATCACTTATCACTCTCATCACTCATCACTCTCATCACTCATCCCTCTGATCACTTTAATCACTTATCACTCTAATGACTCATACTTCTCATCACTTATCACTCTCATCACTCATCCCTCTGATCACTCATCCCTCTGACCACTCATCCCTCTGATCACTCATCACTCTCATCACTCATCATTCTCATCACCCATCATTCTCATCACTCTCATCACTAATCACTCTCATCACTCATCACTCTCATCACTTATCCTTCTGATAATGCATCACTCTCATCACTTATCATTCTCATCACTCATCACTCATTACTCTCACCTCTCTAATCACTCTCATTACTCATCACTCTCACCTCTTTCATCACTCATCACTCTCACCTCTCTCATGACGTATCTCTCTCATCATTTATGATTCTCAACTCTCACATCACTCATCACTGATCACTCACATCACTCTCACCTCTCATATCACTATCACCACTCTCTTAACTTTTTCTCACCTCTCTCAACACTCCGATCCCTCTGATCATTCTGATCGCTTTGATCACTCCCATGACTTGGCTCACTCATCACTCTGCTCAATGCCATAACCCTCAGCATTCTGACAGCTCTCACTCGTAAAGGAGAACATTTACAGAATCCCTCGTTCAGTGTAGTTTTAATATAATACCTGATAATACTGTTAATAGGGCTTAGAGATATAACTATATATTTATTTATTTATTTATTTTCTTTCTTTCTTTCTTTCTTTATTTCTTTCTTTCTTTCTTTCTTTCTTTCTTTCTTTCTTTCTTTCTTTCTTTCTTTCTTTTCCTCCGTTCCTTCCTATTTTTCAGTCATATACCAAATGCAGCTAGTGGCTCTGTGTGTGGGCACACGCACATTCAGGTGTGTGTGTGTGTGTGTTATATGTCTAAAAGGATGGTGAAGTGGGAGTTACTCAGGGGTGAATGTAAGATTCATGCTTCTCTCTCTCTCTCTCTCTCTCTCTCTCTCTCTCTGCTTCTTTATCGTCTCCTGCAGCCATTTATCTGTGTAAGAGAACAATGCAGAACAAGACTCGGCTGGAGCTAGCAGACTATGAAGCGGTGAGCATCACACACAAACGACACACACTCTCCTCTCTCTCTCTCTCTCTCTCTCTCTCCCACAGAGTGGAGGGAGGGAACACTGGGAGGTGTTACTGCAGTGGCTGAGACAGAGACAGTGCTGAGTGAGTGATGGATAGTGTGGTGAGGACGAGCCTCATAGCAGCACGACTCATCACTGAGAGATTCGCACTAATCACACTGAATACAGCACACAGTCATCTATCTCCACCAATCACCTCACTTTACACGTCTAACATCATTACATCTTTTATATACTTTCTTTCTTTCTTTCTTTCTTTCTTTCTTTCTTTCTTTCTTTCTTTCTTTCTTTCTTTCTTTCTTTCTTTCTTTTGGATCCTTTACTTTTTTATTCAACTTTGTATAAATTCATTTTTTGCTCATTTCTTCATTTTTGTTCTTTTTTTCTTTTCTCATTTATTTTTTTCTTCCATCCATCATGGCTTTCTTTCTTTCTTTCTTTCTCTCTTTTCTTTCTTCATTTTTCTTTTTTTGTTTCTTTGCTACTTTTTTGTCTTCCTTCCTTTTTCTGTTTTTTTTTTTACTTTGTTGGTTTGTTTTCTTCTCACATCTTCATTTTATTTTCTCATTTCATCCTTATTTCTTTACTTCTTTTTTCTATTTCCTTCTCTTTCCTAATGTCTCTTTTTCCGTCCTGTCCTTTTCTCTCACTGTTCCTCAGGAGAACCTGGCGAGGTTGCAGCGAGCGTTCTCCAGGAAGTGGGAGTTCATCTTCATGCAGGCCGAGGCTCAGGTTAAGTAAGTGCTGTCGTCAGGGCAACCGTGTGAACCTTATTAACTCATAGGTGTTGACTTTCCCTTTCAAACCTGAGCTGTCTCACACACACACACACACACACAGAGTATATATTTAGTGCGTAAACAAGCTGATCTAGTGTGTGTGTGTGTGTGTGTGTGTGTGTGTGTGTCTGTCTGTCTGTCTGTCTGTCTGTTTGTAGAAACCTGATCAAAAGTTTCAGTTCTTTTGTCATTAAAAACACACCTGAAGAAAAAAAACTGGGTAGAGCCGATTCAGGACACTGTGTGTGTGTGTGTGTGTGTGTGTGTGTTAGAAATGTCAGTTACATAAGAGTGAAGGGTCAAGGATAGAAATGATCTCACACACTCACAATGATGTTGATGATGATGATGATGATGATCCTAATGTTTATTATGATCATGGTGATGATGAGGATGAGAAGGATGGTAATGAGGTTGATGATAGTGATGATGATGATGATGATGATGGTAATGAGCTGGAGGATGAAGACTTATGATGCTTATGAGGACAATGAGGAGGAGGGTAATGATGATGATCATAATAGTGATGGTGATGAAGATGATAATTGATGATGGGAAAGATGATGATGAGGGGAATAAGGAGGAGGATGGTGATGATGGTCAGAAAGAAGGATGGGGAGGAGAAGGAGGATAGTGATGATGATGATGATTTTGATCATGATGATGATGGTGGTGGTGAAGATTATGATGATGATGATTAATGATGGTGGTGGTAGTGAAGATGATGAGGGGTGAATGAGGAGGACGATGGTGATAATGGAGGAGGAGGAGGATAGTGATGATGATGATGATGATGATATTGGTGGTGGTGGTGAAGATGATGAAGGGGTGAATGAGAAGGAGGATGGTGATAATGGTGGAGGAGGTGGAGGAGGATAGTGATGATGATGATGGTGGTGGTGGTGAAGATTATGATGATGAAGATGATGGGGATGGTGGTGGTGAAGATGAGGGGGTGAATGAGAAGGAGGATGGTGATAATGGTGGAGGAGGAGGATAGTGATGATGGTGGTGGTGGTGAAGATCATAATGATGATGGTGGTGGTGGTGGTGATGAAGATTATAATGATGATGATGGTGGTGGTGAAGATGATGAGGGGATGAATGAGAAGGAGGATGGTGATAATGGTGGAGGAGTAGGAGGCGGAGGAGGAGGATAGTGATGGTGATGGTGGTGGTGAAGATGATGATGATGATGATGGTGGTGGTGGTGAAGATTATAATGATGATGATGATGGTGGTGGTGGTGGTGAAGATTATAATGATGATGATGGTGGTGGTGGTGGTGAAGATTATAATGATGATGATGATGATGATGGTGGTGGTGGTGAAGATTATAATGATGATGGTGGTGGTGGTGAAGATTATAATGATGATGATGATGGTGGTGGTGAAGATTATAATGATGATGATGATGGTGGTGGTGGTGGTGAAGATTATAATGATGATGATGGTGGTGGTGGTGAAGATTATAATGATGATGGTGGTGGTGGTGGCAAAGATTATAATGATGATGATGGTGGTGGTGGTGAAGATTATAATGATGATGATGATGGTGGTGGTGAAGATTATAATGATGATGATGATGGTGGTGGTGGTGAAGATTATAATGATGATGATATTGGTGGTGGTGGTGGTGGTGAAGATTATAATGAGAAGGAGGATGGTGATGATGGTGGTGGTGGTGGAGGAGGATAGTGATGATGATGGTGGTGGTGGTGGTGAAGATTATAATGATGATGATGATGGTGGTGGTGGTGGTGAAGATTATGAATGATGGTGATAATGGTGGAGGAGGAGGATAGTGATGATGGTGGTGGTGGTGAAGATCATAATGATGATGGTGGTGGTGGTGGTGATGAAGATTATAATGATGATGATGATGATGGTGGTGGTGGTGAAGATTATAATGATGATGGTGGTGGTGAAGATTATAATGATGATGATGATGGTGGTGGTGGTGGTGAAGATTATAATGATGATGGTGGTGGTGGTGGTGAAGATTATAATGATGATGATGATGGTGGTGGTGGTGGTGAAGATTATAATGATGATGATGATGGTGGTGGTGGTGGTGAAGATTATAATGATGATGATGATGGTGGTGGTGGTGGTGAAGATTATAATGATGATGATGATGGTGGTGGTGAAGATTATAATGATGATGATGATGGTGGTGGTGGTGGTGAAGATTATAATGATGGTGGTGGTGGTGGTGAAGATTATAATGATGATGATGATGGTGGTGGTGGTGGTGAAGATTATAATGATGATGATGATGGTGGTGGTGAAGATTATAATGATGATGGTGGTGGTGGTGGTGAAGATTATAATGATGATGATGATGGTGGTGGTGGTGGTGAAGATTATAATGATGATGATGATGATGGTGGTGGTGGTGAAGATTATAATGATGATGGTGGTGGTGAAGATTATAATGATGATGATGATGGTGGTGGTGGTGGTGAAGATTATAATGATGATGATGATGATGATGGTGGTGGTGAAGATTATAATGATGATGATGATGGTGGTGGTGAAGATTATAATGATGATGATGGTGGTGGTGGTGAAGATTATAATGATGATGATGATGATGGTGGTGGTGGTGGTGAAGATTATAATGATGATGATGATGATGATGGTGGTGGTGGTGGTGGTGAAGATTATAATGATGATGATGGTGGTGGTGGTGAAGATTATAATGATGATGATGATGGTGGTGGTGGTGGTGAAGATTATAATGATGATGATGATGGTGGTGGTGGTGGTGAAGATTATAATGATGATGGTGGTGGTGGTGGTGAAGATTATAATGATGATGATGATGGTGGTGGTGGTGGTGAAGATTATAATGATGATGATGATGGTGGTGGTGGTGGTGAAGATTATAATGATGATGATGATGATGGTGGTGGTGGTGGTGAAGATTATAATGATGATGATGATGGTGGTGGTGGTGGTGAAGATTATAATGATGGTGGTGGTGGTGGTGAAGATTATAATGATGATGATGATGGTGGTGGTGGTGGTGAAGATTATAATGATGATGATGATGGTGGTGGTGGTGGTGAAGATTATAATGATGGTGGTGGTGGTGGTGGTGAAGATTATAATGATGATGATGATGGTGGTGGTGGTGGTGAAGATTATAATGATGATGATGATGATGGTGGTGGTGGTGAAGATTATAATGATGATGGTGGTGGTGAAGATTATAATGATGATGATGATGGTGGTGGTGGTGGTGAAGATTATAATGATGATGATGATGATGATGGTGGTGGTGAAGATTATAATGATGATGATGATGGTGGTGGTGAAGATTATAATGATGATGATGGTGGTGGTGGTGAAGATTATAATGATGATGATGATGGTGGTGGTGGTGGTGAAGATTATAATGATGATGATGATGATGATGGTGGTGGTGGTGGTGAAGATTATAATGATGATGGTGGTGGTGGTGAAGATTATAATGATGATGATGATGGTGGTGGTGGTGGTGAAGATTATAATGATGATGATGATGATGATGGTGGTGGTGGTGGTGAAGATTATAATGATGATGGTGGTGGTGGTGGTGAAGATTATAATGATGATGATGATGGTGGTGGTGGTGAAGATTATAATGATGATGATGATGGTGGTGGTGGTGGTGAAGATTATAATGATGATGGTGGTGGTGGTGGTGAAGATTATAATGATGATGATGATGGTGGTGGTGGTGAAGATTATAATGATGATGGTGGTGGTGGTGGTGAAGATTATAATGATGATGATGATGGTGGTGGTGGTGGTGAAGATTATAATGATGATGATGATGGTGGTGGTGGTGGTGAAGATTATAATGATGATGATGATGGTGGTGGTGGTGGTGAAGATTATAATGATGATGATGATGGTGGTGGTGAAGATTATAATGATGATGGTGGTGGTGGTGGTGAAGATTATAATGATGATGATGATGGTGGTGGTGGTGGTGAAGATTATAATGATGATGATGATGATGGTGGTGGTGGTGAAGATTATAATGATGATGGTGGTGGTGAAGATTATAATGATGATGATGATGGTGGTGGTGGTGGTGAAGATTATAATGATGATGATGATGATGATGGTGGTGGTGAAGATTATAATGATGATGATGATGATGATGGTGGTGGTGAAGATTATAATGATGATGATGATGGTGGTGGTGAAGATTATAATGATGATGATGGTGGTGGTGAAGATTATAATGATGATGATGATGGTGGTGGTGAAGATTATAATGATGATGATGGTGGTGGTGAAGATTATAATGATGATGATGATGATGGTGGTGGTGAAGATTATAATGATGATGATGATGGTGGTGGTGAAGATTATAATGATGATGATGATGGTGGTGGTGGTGAAGATTATAATGATGATGGTGGTGGTGAAGATTATGATGATGATGATTAATGATGGTGGTGGTAGTGAAGATGATGAGGGGTGAATGAGGAGGACGATGGTGATAATGGAGGAGGAGGAGGATAGTGATGATGATGATGATGATGATGATGATGATGATATTGGTGGTGGTGGTGGTGGTGAAGATGATGAAGGGGTGAATGAGAAGGAGGATGGTGATAATGGTGGAGGAGGTGGAGGAGGATAGTGATGATGATGATGGTGGTGGTGGTGAAGATTATGATGATGAAGATGATGGGGATGGTGGTGGTGAAGATGAGGGGGTGAATGAGAAGGAGGATGGTGATAATGGTGGAGGAGGAGGATAGTGATGATGGTGGTGGTGGTGAAGATCATAATGATGATGATGGTGGTGGTGGTGGTGATGATTATAATGATGATGATGGTGGTGAAGATTATAATGATGATGATGATGATGGTGGTGGTGGTGAAGATTATAATGATGATGATGATGGTGGTGGTGGTGAAGATTATAATGATGATGATGATGGTGGTGGTGAAGATTATAATGATGATGATGGTGGTGGTGGTGAAGATTATAATGATGATGATGATGGTGGTGGTGAAGATTATAATGATGATGATGATGGTGGTGGTGAAGATTATAATGATGATGATGGTGGTGGTGGTGAAGATTATAATGATGATGGTGGTGGTGAAGATTATAATGATGATGATGGTGGTGGTGAAGATTATAATGATGATGGTGGTGGTGAAGATTATAATGATGATGATGATGGTGGTGGTGAAGATTATAATGATGATGATGATGGTGGTGGTGAAGATTATAATGATGATGATGGTGGTGGTGGTGAAGATTATAATGATGATGGTGGTGGTGGTGAAGATTATAATGATGATGGTGGTGGTGAAGATTATAATGATGATGATGGTGGTGGTGGTGAAGATTATAATGATGATGATGATGGTGGTGGTGAAGATTATAATGATGATGGTGGTGGTGGTGGTGGTGAAGATTATAATGATGATGATGGTGGTGGTGGTGAAGATTATAATGATGATGATGATGGTGGTGGTGAAGATTATAATGATGATGATGGTGGTGGTGGTGGTGGTGGTGAAGATTATAATGATGATGATGGTGGTGGTGGTGGTGGTGGTGAAGATTATAATGATGATGATGGTGGTGGTGAAGATTATAATGATGATGGTGGTGGTGAAGATTATAATGATGATGGTGGTGGTGAAGATTATAATGATGATGATGGTGGTGGTGGTGAAGATTATAATGATGATGATGATGGTGGTGGTGAAGATTATAATGATGATGATGATGGTGGTGGTGAAGATTATAATGATGATGATGATGGTGGTGGTGAAGATTATAATGATGATGATGGTGGTGGTGGTGAAGATTATAATGATGATGGTGGTGGTGGTGGTGAAGATTATAATGATGATGGTGGTGGTGAAGATTATAATGATGATGGTGGTGGTGAAGATTATAATGATGATGATGGTGGTGGTGGTGAAGATTATAATGATGATGATGATGGTGGTGGTGGTGGTGAAGATTATAATGATGATGATGATGGTGGTGGTGGTGGTGGTGAAGATTATAATGATGATGATGATGATGGTGGTGGTGGTGAAGATTATAATGATGATGGTGGTGATGAAGATTATAATGATGATGATGGTGGTGGTGGTGAAGATTATAATGATGATGGTGGTGGTGAAGATTATAATGATGATGATGGTGGTGGTGGTGAAGATTATAATGATGATGGTGGTGGTGAAGATTATAATGATGATGGTGGTGGTGAAGATTATAATGATGATGGTGGTGATGAAGATTATAATGATGATGATGGTGGTGGTGGTGAAGATTATAATGATGATGGTGGTGGTGAAGATTATAATGATGATGGTGGTGGTGAAGATTATAATGATGATGATGGTGGTGGTGGTGAAGATTATAATGATGATGATGGTGGTGGTGGTGGTGAAGATTATAATGATGATGATGATGGTGGTGGTGGTGAAGATTATAATGATGATGGTGGTGGTGGTGGTGAAGATTATAATGATGATGATGATGATGGTGGTGGTGAAGATTATAATGATGATGATGATAGTGGTGGTGGTGAAGATTATAATGATGATGGTGGTGGTGAAGATTATAATGATGATGATGATGATGGTGGTGGTGGTGGCAAAGATTATAATGATGATGATGATGGTGGTGGTGAAGATTATAATGATGATGATGATGGTGGTGGTGAAGATTATAATGATGATGGTGGTGGTGGTGAAGATTATAATGATGATGGTGGTGGTGAAGATTATAATGATGATGGTGGTGGTGAAGATTATAATGATGATGGTGGTGGTGGTGAAGATTATAATGATGATGGTGGTGGTGAAGATTATAATGATGATGATGATGGTGGTGGTGAAGATTATAATGATGATGATGATGATGATGGTGGTGGTGGCAAAGATTATAATGATGATGATGATGGTGGTAGTGGTGAAGATTATAATGATGATGATGATGGTGGTGGTGAAGATTATAATGATGATGATGATGGTGGTGGTGGTGGTGGTGGCAAAGATTATAATGATGATGATGATAGTGGTGGTGGCAAAGATTATAATGATGATGATGATAGTGGTGGTGGTGAAGATTATAATGATGATGGTGGTGGTGAAGATTATAATGATGATGATGATGGTGGTGGTGAAGATTATAATGATGATGGTGGTGGTGAAGATTATAATGATGATGATGGTGGTGGTGGTGAAGATTATAATGATGATGGTGGTGGTGAAGATTATAATGATGATGATGGTGGTGGTGGTGAAGATTATAATGATGATGGTGGTGGTGAAGATTATAATGATGATGATGATGATGATGGTGGTGGTGGCAAAGATTATAATGATGATGATGATGGTGGTGGTGGTGAAGATTATAATGATGATGATGATGGTGGTGGTGAAGATTATAATGATGATGATGATGGTGGTGGTGGTGAAGATTATAATGATGATGATGATGGTGGTGGTGAAGATTATAATGATGATGGTGGTGGTGGTGGTGAAGATTATAATGATGATGATGGTGGTGGTGGTGAAGATTATAATGATGATGATGATGGTGGTGGTGAAGATTATAATGATGATGATGATGGTGGTGGTGGTGGTGAAGATTATAATGATGATGGTGGTGGTGGTGGTGGTGGTGAAGATTATAATGATGATGATGATGATGATGGTGGTGGTGGTGAAGATTATAATGATGATGATGATGATGGTGGTGGTGGTGAAGATTATAATGATGATGATGGTGGTGGTGGTGAAGATTATAATGATGATGGTGGTGGTGGTGGTGAAGATTATAATGATGATGGTGGTGGTGGTGAAGATTATAATGATGATGATGATGGTGGTGGTGAAGATTATAATGATGATGATGATGGTGGTGGTGAAGATTATAATGATGATGATGATGATGATGGTGGTGGTGAAGATTATAATGATGATGGTGGTGGTGGTGGTGGTGGTGAAGATTATAATGATGATGATGATGATGGTGGTGGTGGTGAAGATTATAATGATGATGATGGTGGTGGTGGTGAAGATTATAATGATGATGATGATGGTGGTGGTGGTGGTGAAGATTATAATGATGATGATGATGGTGGTGGTGGTGGTGGTGAAGATTATAATGATGATGATGATGATGGTGGTGGTGGTGAAGATTATAATGATGATGATGATGATGGTGGTGGTGGTGAAGATTATAATGATGATGATGATGGTGGTGGTGGTGGTGAAGATTATAATGATGATGATGATGGTGGTGGTGGTGGTGAAGATTATAATGATGATGATGGTGGTGGTGGTGAAGATTATAATGATGATGATGATGGTGGTGGTGGTGGTGAAGTTTATAATGATGATGATGATGGTGGTGGTGGTGGTGGTGAAGATTATAATGATGATGATGATGATGGTGGTGGTGGTGAAGATTATAATGATGATGATGATGATGGTGGTGGTGGTGAAGATTATAATGATGATGATGATGATGGTGGTGGTGGTGAAGATTATAATGATGATGATGATGGTGGTGGTGGTGGTGAAGATTATAATGATGATGATGATGGTGGTGGTGGTGGTGAAGATTATAATGATGATGATGGTGGTGGTGGTGGTGAAGATTATAATGATGATGATGATGGTGGTGGTGGTGGTGGTGAAGATTATAATGATGATGATGATGGTGGTGGTGGTGGTGAAGATTATAATGATGATGATGATGGTGGTGGTGGTGGTGAAGATTATAATGATGATGATGATGGTGGTGGTGGTGGTGAAGATTATAATGATGATGATGATGATGGTGGTGGTGGTGAAGATTATAATGATGATGATGATGGTGGTGGTGAAGATTATAATGATGATGATGGTGGTGGTGAAGATTATAATGATGATGATGATGGTGGTGGTGAAGATTATAATGATGATGATGATGGTGGTGGTGAAGATTATAATGATGATGATGATGGTGGTGGTGAAGATTATAATGATGATGATGATGGTGGTGGTGAAGATTATAATGATGATGATGATGGTGGTGGTGAAGATTATAATGATGATGATGATGGTGGTGGTGGTGGTGAAGATTATAATGATGATGATGATGGTGGTGGTGAAGATTATAATGATGATGGTGGTGGTGGTGGTGGTGAAGATTATAATGATGATGATGATGGTGGTGGTGAAGATTATAATGATGATGATGATGGTGGTGGTGGTGAAGATTATAATGATGATGATGATGGTGGTGGTGAAGATTATAATGATGATGGTGGTGGTGGTGGTGAAGATTATAATGATGATGATGGTGGTGGTGGTGAAGATTATAATGATGATGATGATGGTGGTGGTGAAGATTATAATGATGATGATGATGGTGGTGGTGGTGGTGAAGATTATAATGATGATGATGGTGGTGGTGGTGAAGATTATAATGATGATGATGATGGTGGTGGTGAAGATTATAATGATGATGGTGGTGGTGGTGGTGGTGGTGAAGATTATAATGATGATGATGATGATGGTGGTGGTGGTGAAGATTATAATGATGATGATGATGGTGGTGGTGGTGGTGAAGATTATAATGATGATGATGATGGTGGTGGTGGTGAAGATTATAATGATGATGATGATGGTGGTGGTGGTGAAGATTATAATGATGATGATGATGGTGGTGGTGGTGGTGAAGATTATAATGATGATGATGATGGTGGTGGTGGTGGTGAAGATTATAATGATGATGATGATGGTGGTGGTGGTGGTGGTGAAGATTATAATGATGATGATGATGGTGGTGGTGGTGAAGATTATAATGATGATGATGATGGTGGTGGTGGTGGTGAAGATTATAATGATGATGATGATGGTGGTGGTGGTGGTGAAGATTATAATGATGATGATGATGATGGTGGTGGTGGTGAAGATTATAATGATGATGATGATGGTGGTGGTGGTGGTGAAGATTATAATGATGATGATGATGGTGGTGGTGAAGATTATAATGATGATGGTGGTGGTGGTGGTGAAGATTATAATGATGATGATGGTGGTGGTGGTGAAGATTATAATGATGATGATGATGGTGGTGGTGAAGATTATAATGATGATGATGATGGTGGTGGTGAAGATTATAATGATGGTGGTGGTGGTGGTGGTGGTGAAGATTATAATGATGATGATGATGATGGTGGTGAAGATTATAATGATGATGATGATGATGGTGGTGGTGGTGAAGATTATAATGATGATGGTGGTGGTGGTGAAGATTATAATGATGATGATGATGGTGGTGGTGGTGGTGAAGATTATAATGATGATGATGATGGTGGTGGTGGTGGTGAAGATTATAATGATGTGTGGTGGTGGTGAAGATTATAATGATGATGATGATGGTGGTGGTGAAGATTATAATGATGATGGTGGTGGTGGTGGTGGTGGTGAAGATTATAATGATGATGATGATGGTGGTGGTGGTGAAGATTATAATGATGATGATGATGGTGGTGGTGAAGATTATAATGATGGTGGTGGTGGTGGTGAAGATTATAATGATGATGATGGTGGTGGTGGTGAAGATTATAATGATGATGATGATGGTGGTGGTGAAGATTATAATGATGATGATGATGGTGGTGGTGGTGGTGAAGATTATAATGATGATGATGATGGTGGTGGTGAAGATTATAATGATGATGGTGGTGGTGGTGGTGAAGATTATAATGATGATGATGGTGGTGGTGGTGAAGATTATAATGATGATGATGATGGTGGTGGTGAAGATTATAATGATGATGATGATGATGGTGGTGGTGGTGAAGATTATAATGATGATGATGATGGTGGTGGTGGTGGTGAAGATTATAATGATGATGATGATGGTGGTGATGGTGGTGAAGATTATAATGATGATGATGATGGTGGTGGTGAAGATTATAATGATGATGATGGTGGTGGTGGTGGTGAAGATTATAATGATGATGATGATGGTGGTGGTGGTGGTGAAGATTATAATGATGATGATGATGGTGGTGGTGAAGATTATAATGATGATGGTGGTGGTGGTGGTGAAGATTATAATGATGATGATGGTGGTGGTGGTGAAGATTATAATGATGATGATGATGGTGGTGGTGAAGATTATAATGATGATGATGATGATGGTGGTGGTGGTGAAGATTATAATGATGATGATGATGGTGGTGGTGGTGGTGAAGATTATAATGATGATGATGGTGGTGGTGGTGGTGAAGATTATAATGATGATGATGATGGTGGTGGTGGTGGTGAAGATTATAATGATGATGATGATGGTGGTGGTGAAGATTATAATGATGATGGTGGTGGTGGTGGTGAAGATTATAATGATGATGGTGGTGGTGGTGAAGATTATAATGATGATGATGATGGTGGTGGTGAAGATTATAATGATGATGGTGGTGGTGGTGGTGAAGATTATAATGATGATGATGATGGTGGTGGTGAAGATTATAATGATGATGATGGTGGTGGTGGTGAAGATTATAATGATGATGGTGGTGGTGGTGGTGGTGGTGAAGATTATAATGATGATGATGATGGTGGTGGTGAAGATTATAATGATGATGGTGGTGGTGGTGGTGAAGATTATAATGATGATGATGGTGGTGGTGGTGAAGATTATAATGATGATGATGATGGTGGTGGTGAAGATTATAATGATGATGATGATGGTGGTGGTGGTGGTGAAGATTATAATGATGATGATGATGGTGGTGGTGAAGATTATAATGATGATGGTGGTGGTGGTGGTGGTGGTGAAGATTATAATGATGATGATGATGATGGTGGTGGTGGTGAAGATTATAATGATGATGATGATGGTGGTGGTGGTGGTGAAGATTATAATGATGATGATGATGGTGGTGGTGGTGAAGATTATAATGATGATGATGATGGTGGTGGTGGTGAAGATTATAATGATGATGATGATGGTGGTGGTGGTGGTGAAGATTATAATGATGATGATGATGGTGGTGGTGGTGGTGAAGATTATAATGATGATGATGATGGTGGTGGTGGTGGTGAAGATTATAATGATGATGATGATGGTGGTGGTGGTGGTGAAGATTATAATGATGATGATGATGGTGGTGGTGGTGGTGAAGATTATAATGATGATGATGATGGTGGTGGTGGTGAAGATTATAATGATGATGATGATGATGGTGGTGGTGGTGAAGATTATAATGATGATGATGATGGTGGTGGTGGTGGTGAAGATTATAATGATGATGATGATGGTGGTGGTGAAGATTATAATGATGATGGTGGTGGTGAAGATTATAATGATGATGATTATGGTGGTGGTGAAGATTATAATGATGATGGTGGTGGTGGTGGTGAAGATTATAATGATGATGATGATGGTGGTGGTGAAGATTATAATGATGATGATGATGGTGGTGGTGGTGGTGAAGATTATAATGATGATGATGATGGTGGTGGTGAAGATTATAATGATGATGGTGGTGGTGGTGGTGAAGATTATAATGATGATGATGGTGGTGGTGGTGAAGATTATAATGATGATGATGATGGTGGTGGTGAAGATTATAATGATGATGATGATGATGGTGGTGGTGGTGAAGATTATAATGATGATGATGATGGTGGTGGTGGTGGTGGTGAAGATTATAATGATGATGATGATGGTGGTGATGGTGGTGAAGATTATAATGATGATGATGATGGTGGTGGTGAAGATTATAATGATGATGATGGTGGTGGTGGTGGTGAAGATTATAATGATGATGATGATGGTGGTGGTGGTGGTGAAGATTATAATGATGATGATGATGGTGGTGGTGAAGATTATAATGATGATGGTGGTGGTGGTGGTGAAGATTATAATGATGATGATGGTGGTGGTGGTGAAGATTATAATGATGATGATGATGGTGGTGGTGAAGATTATAATGATGATGATGATGATGGTGGTGGTGGTGAAGATTATAATGATGATGATGATGGTGGTGGTGGTGGTGAAGATTATAATGATGATGATGGTGGTGGTGGTGGTGGTGAAGATTATAATGATGATGATGATGGTGGTGGTGGTGGTGAAGATTATAATGATGATGATGATGGTGGTGGTGAAGATTATAATGATGATGGTGGTGGTGGTGGTGAAGATTATAATGATGATGGTGGTGGTGGTGAAGATTATAATGATGATGATGGTGGTGGTGGTGAAGATTATAATGATGATGGTGGTGGTGGTGGTGAAGATTATAATGATGATGATGATGGTGGTGGTGAAGATTATAATGATGATGATGGTGGTGGTGGTGAAGATTATAATGATGATGGTGGTGGTGGTGAAGATTATAATGATGATGATGGTGGTGGTGGTGAAGATTATAATGATGATGATGATGGTGGTGGTGAAGATTATAATGATGATGATGATGGTGGTGGTGAAGATTATAATGATGATGGTGGTGGTGGTGGTGGTGGTGAAGATTATAATGATGATGATGATGATGGTGGTGGTGGTGAAGATTATAATGATGATGATGATGGTGGTGGTGGTGGTGAAGATTATAATGATGATGATGGTGGTGGTGGTGGTGAAGATTATAATGATGATGATGATGGTGGTGGTGGTGGTGAAGATTATAATGATGATGATGATGGTGGTGGTGGTGGTGGTGAAGATTATAATGATGATGATGATGATGGTGGTGGTGGTGAAGATTATAATGATGATGATGATGGTGGTGGTGGTGGTGAAGATTATAATGATGATGATGGTGGTGGTGGTGGTGAAGATTATAATGATGATGATGATGGTGGTGGTGGTGGTGAAGATTATAATGATGATGATGATGGTGGTGGTGGTGGTGAAGATTATAATGATGATGATGATGGTGGTGGTGGTGGTGAAGATTACAATGATGATGATGATGGTGGTGGTGGTGAAGATTATAATGATGATGATGATGGTGGTGGTGGTGGTGAAGTTTATAATGATGATGATGATGGTGGTGGTGGTGGTGAAGATTATAATGATGATGATGATGGTGGTGGTGGTGGTGAAGATTATAATGATGATGGTGGTGGTGGTGGTGGTGGTGAAGATTATAATGATGATGATGATGGTGGTGGTGGTGAAGATTATAATGATGATGATGATGGTGGTGGTGGTGGTGAAGATTATAATGATGATGATGATGGTGGTGGTGGTGGTGAAGATTATAATGATGATGATGATGGTGGTGGTGGTGGTGAAGATTATAATGATGATGGTGGTGGTGAAGATTATAATGATGATGATGATGATGATGGTGGTGGTGGTGGTGAAGATTATAATGATGATGATGATGATGATGGTGGTGGTGAAGATTATAATGATGATGGTGGTGGTGAAGATTATAATGATGATGATGGTGTATTTGTATTGTTTTCTTCCTTTCTTCCTTTCCTACATCAGGTCATGTGAAGCTGTAATCAGAACACACTCCTCCTCTCTGAGTGTGTGGTGTTTTCACACGTTCCTCTCTCTCTGTTTTTTTTTCAGGATTGACCGGAAGAAGGATAAGACGGAGAGGAAGATCCTGGACAGTCAGGAGCGGGCGTTTTGGGACGTTCACAGGCCAGTGGTGTGTGTAGATTATGGATTTCCTGACCAATAGATACAGCAGAACTGATTCTGTTCAGTTCACACAGAACCTCTTACACATGTGTTAGTGTCATGTAGGAACACTGGGAACAGGGAGAACAGGGAGAACACTGGGAACAAAGAGAACACTGGGAACAGGGAGAACAGGGAGAACACTGGGAACAAAGAGAACACTGGGAACAGGGAGAACAGGGAGAACACTGGGAACAAAGAGAACACTGGGAACAGGGAGAACAGGGAGAACACTGGGAACAAAGAGAACACTGAGAACAGGGAGAACACTGGGAACAAAGAGAACACTGGGAACAGGGAGAACACTGGGAACAGGGAGAACAGGGAGAACACTGGGAACAAAGAGAACACTGGGAACAGGGAGAACAGGGACAACACTGGGAACAAAGAGAACACTGGGAACAGGGAGAACACTGGGAACAAAGAGAACACTGGGAACAGGGAGAACAGGGAGAACACTGGGAACAAAGAGAACACTGGGAACAGGGAGAACAGGGACAACACTGGGAACAAAGAGAACACTGGGAACAGGGACAACACTGGGAACAAAGAGAACACTGGGAACAGGGAGAACACTGGGAACAGGGAGAACAGGGACAACACTGGGAACAAAGAGAACACTGGGAACAGGGAGAACAGGGACAACACTGGGAACAAAGAGAACACTGGGAACAGGGAGAACACTGGGAACAAAGAGAACACTGAGAACAGGGAGAACACTGGGAACAAAGAGAACACTGGGAACAGGGAGAACACTGGGAACAAAGAGAACAGGGAGAACACTGGGAACAAAGAGAACACTGGGAACAGGGAGAACACTGGGAACAGGGAGAACAGGGAGAACACTGGGAACAAAGAGAACACTGGGAACAGGGAGAACAGGGACAACACTGGGAACAAAGAGAACACTGGGAACAGGGAGAACACTGGGAACAAAGAGAACACTGGGAACAGGGAGAACAGGGAGAACACTGGGAACAAAGAGAACACTGGGAACAGGGAGAACAGGGACAACACTGGGAACAAAGAGAACACTGGGAACAGGGACAACACTGGGAACAAAGAGAACACTGGGAACAGGGAGAACACTGGGAACAGGGAGAACAGGGACAACACTGGGAACAAAGAGAACACTGGGAACAGGGAGAACAGGGACAACACTGGGAACAAAGAGAACACTGGGAACAGGGAGAACACTGGGAACAAAGAGAACACTGAGAACAGGGAGAACACTGGGAACAAAGAGAACACTGGGAACAGGGAGAACACTGGGAACAAAGAGAACAGGGAGAACACTGGGAACAAAGAGAACACTGGGAACAGGGAGAACACTGGGAACAAAGAGAACACTGGGAACAGGGAGAACACTGGGAACAGGGAGAACAGGGAGAACACTGGGAACATAGAGAACACTGGGAACAGGGAGAACAGGGAGAACACTGGGAACAGGGAGAACAGGGAGAACACTGGGAACAAAGAGAACACTGGGAACAGGGAGAACAGGGAGAACACTGGGAACAGGGAGAACACTGGGAACAAAGAGAACACTGGGAACAGGGAGAACAGGGAGAACACTGGGAACAGGGAGAACAGGGAGAACACTGGGAACAGGGAGAACAGGGAGAACACTGGGAACAAAGAGAACACTGGGAACAGGGAGAACAGGGAGAACACTGGGAACAGGGAGAACACTGGGAACAGGGAGAACAGGGAGAACACTGGGAACAAAGAGAACACTGGGAACAGGGAGAACACTGGGAACAAAGAGAACACTGGGAACAGGGAGAACACTGGGAACAAAGAGAACAGGGAGAACACTGGGAACAAAGAGAACACTGGGAACAGGGAGAACACTGGGAACAAAGAGAACACTGGGAACAGGGAGAACAGGGAGAACACTGGGAACAAGGAGAACACTGGGAACAGGGAGAACACTGGGAACAGGGAGAACACTGGGAACAAAGAGAACACTGGGAACAGGGAGAACACTGGGAACAAAGAGAACACTGGGAACAGGGAGAACAGGGAGAACACTGGGAACAAAGAGAACACTGGGAACAGGGAGAACAGGGAGAACACTGGGAACAGGGAGAACACTGGGAACAGGGAGAACACTGGGAACAGAGAGAACACTGGGAACAGGGAGAACAGGGAGAACACTGGGAACAGGGAGAACACTGGGAACAGGGAGAACACTGGGAACAGAGAGAACACTGGGAACAGGGAGAACACTGGGAACAAAGAGAACACTGGGAACAGGGAGAACACTGGGAACAAAGAGAACACTGGGAACAGGGAGAACAGGGAGAACACTGGGAACAAAGAGAACACTGGGAACAGGGAGAACAGGGAGAACACTGGGAACAAAGAGAACACTGGGAACAGGGAGAACAGGGAGAACACTGGGAACAAAGAGAACACTGGGAACAGGGAGAACAGGGAGAACATTGGGAACAGGGAGAACACTGGGAACAGGGAGAACACTGGGAACAGGGAGAACACTGGGAACAAAGAGAACACTGGGAACAGGGAGAACAGGGAGAACACTGGGAACAGGGAGAACACTGGGAACAGAGAGAACACTGGGAACAGAGAGAACACTGGGAACAGGGAGAACAGGGAGAACACTGGGAACAGGGAGAACACTGGGAACAGAGAGAACACTGGGAACAGAGAGAACACTGGGAACAGGGAGAACAGGGAGAACACTGGGAACAGGGAGAACACTGGGAACAGAGAGAACACTGGGAACAAAGAGAACACTGGGAACAAAGAGAACACTGGGAACAGGGAAAACAGGGAGAACACTGGGAACAGGGAGAACACTGGGAACAGAGAGAACACTGGGAACAGGGAGAACAGGGAGAACACTGGGAACAGGGAGAACACTGGGAACAGAGAGAACACTGGGAACAGGGAGAACACTGGGAACAGGGAGAACAGGGAGAAAACTGGGAACAAGGAGAACACTGGGAACAGGGAGAACAGGGAGAACACTGGGAACAGGGAGAACACTGGGAACAGGGAGAACAGGAAGAACACTGGGAACAAGGAGAACACTGGGAACAGGGAGAACAGGGAGAACACTGGGAACAGGGAGAACAGGGAGAACCCTGGGAACAGGGAGAACACTGGGAACAAAGAGAACACTGGGAACAAAGAGAACACTGGGAACAAAGAGAACACTGGGAACAGGGAGAACACTGGGAACAAAGAGAACACTGGGAACAGGGAGAACACTGGGAACACTGGGAACAGGGAGAATAGGGAGAACACTGGGAACAGGGAGAACACTGTGAACAGAGAGAACACTGGGAACAGGGAGAACACTGGGAACAGGGAGAACAGGAAGAAAACTGGGAACAAGGAGAACACTGGGAACAGGGAGAACAGGGAGAACACTGGGAACAGGGAGAACACTGGGAACAGGGAGAACAGGAAGAACACTGGGAACAAGGAGAACACTGGGAACAGGGAGAACAGGGAGAACACTGGGAACAGGGAGAAAACTGGGAACAGAGAGAACACTGGGAACAGGGAGAACACTGGGAACAGGGAGAACACAGGAGCAGAGAGAACAGAGGGAACACAGAACACAGGAGCAGAGAGAACACAGGGAACACAGAACACAGGAGCAGAGAGAACAGAGGGAACACAGAACACAGGAGCAGAGGGAACACTGAACACAGGAACAGAGAGAACAGAGGGAACACTGAACACAGGAGCAGAGAGAACAGAGGGAACACAGAAACAGAGAGAACAGAGGGAACACTGAACACAGGAGCAGAGGGAACACTGAACACAGGAACAGAGAGAACAGAGGGAACACAGAACATAGGGAACACAGGAATAGAGAAAGCAGAGGGAACACAGAACACAGGAGCAGAGGGAACACTGAACACAGGAGCAGAGAGAACAGAGGGAACACAGGAGCAGAGAGAACAGAGGGAACACTGAACACAGGAACAGTGAGAACACAGAACACAGGAGCAGAGAGAACAGAGGGAACACTGAACACAGGAGCAGAGAGAACAGAGGGAACACAGAACACAGGAGCAGAGAGAACACAGGAGCAGAGAGAACAGAGGGAATACAGGAGCAGAGAGAACAGAGGGAACACTGAACACAGGAACAGTGAGAACACAGAACACAGGAGCAGAGAGAACAGAGGGAACACTGAACACAGGAGCAGAGAGAACAGAGGGAACACAGAACACAGGAGCAGAGAGAACACAGGAGCAGAGAGAACAGAGGGAACACAGAACAGAGGGAATACAGGAGCAGAGAGAACAGAGGGAACACAGAACACAGGAGCAGAGAGAACACAGGAGCAGAGAGAACAGAGGGAACACAGAACAGAGGGAATACAGGAGCAGAGAGAACAGAGGGAACACAGAACACAGGAGCAGAGAGAACAGAGGGAACACAGAACAGAGGGAATACAGGAGCAGAGAGAACAGAGGGAACACAGAACACAGGAGCAGAGAGAACAGAGGGAACACTGAACACAGGAACAGTGAGAACACAGAACACAGGAGCAGAGAGAACAAAGGGAACACTGAACACAGGAGCAGAGAGAACAGAGGGGACACTGAACACAGGAACAGAGAGAACAGAGGGAACACTGAACAGAGGGAACACAGGAGCAGAGAGAACAGAGGGAACACAGAACACAGGAGCAGAGAGAACAGAGGGAACACTGAACACAGGAACAGTGAGAACACAGAACACAGGAGCAGAGAGAACAAAGGGAACACTGAACACAGGAGCAGAGAGAACAGGGGGAACACTGAACACAGGAGCAGAGAGAACAGAGGGAACACAGGAACAGAGAGAACAGAGGGAACACAGAACCCAGGAACAGTGAGAACAGAGGGAACACAGGAACAGAGGGAACACAGAATACAGGAGCAGAGAGAACAGAGGGAACACTGAACACAGGAGCAGAGAGCACAGAGGGAACACTGAACACAGGAACAGTGAGAACACAGAACACAGGAGCAGAGAGAACTGAGGGAACACAGAACAGGAGCAGAGAGAACACAGGAGCAGAGAGAACAGAGGGAACACTGAACACAGGAGCAGAGAGAACAGAGGGAACACAGAACATAGGAACAGAGAGAACACAGAACACAGGAACAGAGGGAACACAGAACACAGGAGCAGAGGGAACAGAGGGAACACAGAACATAGGAACAGAGAGAACAGAGGGAACACTGAACACAGGAGCAAAGAGAACAGAGGGAACACTGAACACAGGAACAGAGGGAACAGGGGGAACACAGAACACAGGGGAATCTTGAGTCTGAAAAAAGAGAAAAATGTGAAATGAAATATTGATCATGTGACCCACAGCCAGGTTGTGTCAATACCACTGAAATGGACATCAGGAAGTGTCGCCGCATGAAAAACCCACAACGAGTCAAGAAGGTAAAGTGTGTCTGTGTCTGTGTGAAAATAACGGACAAATCTAATTAATCTAATTAATTAAATCTGCTTTTATTGAGCTGCAGTGATGTGAAACTGTTGTAATCTCTCTCTCTCTCTCCCCCCCCGTGTGTGTGTGTGTGTGTGTGTGTGTAGTCAGTGTATGGTGTGGCAGAAGACACACAGACGCAGAGTCCTGTACACGCACACTCGCAGCAAAACAGGAAGAACACCAAGGAGGACGTCGAGAAGGAGGTGTGTGTGTGTGTGTGTGTGTGTGTGTGTGTAAGATATACATGTATAAAACTGTTAACACTGTTAAAACACAGTAATGATGAACGTTTCCTTACACACTTCCTGCAGATTTTGTTCCTGAACACTCAGCTGGATCGACACTGCATGAAAATGTCCAAAGTGGCAGAAATGTAAGTGATAGCCGTCTTCTATCCCACCATCCTTCATCCCTCCATCATCTCCATCTGTCTCTGATGAATTAGTCTTCAGTAACTACCACACACATCACACACACATCACACACACATCACACACATCACACACATCATACACACATCACACACACATCACACACACATCACACACACATCACACACATCACACACATCATACACACATCACACACATCATACACACATCACACACACATCACACACACATCACACACATCACACACACATCACACACATCACACACATCATACACACATCACACACACATCACACATATCACACACACATCACACACATCATACACACATCACACACACATCACACACATCACACACACATCACACACATCATACACATCACACACATCATACACACATCACACACACATCACACACATCACACACATCACACACATCATACACACATCACACACACATCACACACACATCACACACACATCACACACACATCACACACATCACACACATCATACACACATCACACACACATCACACACACATCACACACATCACACACACATCACACACATCACACACATCATACACACATCACACACACATCACACACACATCACACACACATCACACATATCACACACATCACACACATCACACACATCATACACACATCACACACACATCACACACACATTACACACATCATACACACATCACACACACATCACACACATCACACACATCACACACACATCATACACACATCACACACACATCACACACATCATACACATCACACACACATCACACACATCACACACATCACACACATCATACACACATCACACACACATCACACACACATCACACACATCACACACATCATACACATCATACACACATCATACACACATCACACACACATCACACACATCACACACATCACACACATCATACACACATCACACACACATCACACACACATCACACACATCACACACATCATACACATCATACACACATCATACACACATCACACACACATCACACACATCATACACACATCACACACACATCACACACATCATACACACATCATACACACATCACACACACATCACACACATCACACACATCATACACACATCATACACACATCACACACACATCATACACACATCACACACATCACACACATCATACACACATCACACACACATCACACACATCACACACACATCACACACACATCACACACACATCACACACACATCACACACATCACACACACATCACACACATCACACACATCACACACACATCACACACATCACACACACATCACACACACATCACACACACATCACACACATCACACACATCACACACACATCATACACACATCATACACACATCACACACACATCACACACATCACACACATCATACACACATCACACACACATCACACACACATCACACACACATCACACACATCACACACATCATACACACATCATACACACATCACACACATCACACACATCATACACACATCACACACACATCACACACATCACACACATCACACACATCATACACACATCACACACACATCACACACACATCACACACACATCACACACATCACACACATCATACACACATCATACACACATCACACACACATCACACACATCACACACATCATACACACATCACACACACATCACACACACATCACACACATCACACACATCACACACATCACACACACATCACACACACATCAGACACATCATACACACATCACACACACATCATACACACATCACACACACATCACACACATCACACACATCACACGCACATCACACATACACCATACACACATCACACATACACCATACACACATCACACACATACACACACATCACACACACATCACACACATCACACACACATCACACACATCACACACACATCACACACACATCATACACACATCACACACACATCACACACACATCACACACATCACACACACATCACACACACATCAGACACATCATACACACATCACACACACATCATACACATCATACACACATCACACACATCACACGCACATCACACATACACCATACACACATCACACATACACCATACACCATACACACATCACACACATCACACACATCACACACATCACACACACATCACACACATCACACACACACATCATACACACATCACACACATCATACACACACATCATACACACATCATACACACACATCATACACACATCACACACATCATACACACACATCATACACACATCATACACACACATCATACACACATCACACACACATCATTCACACATCACACACATCACACACACATCACACACACACATCATACACACATCACACACATCACACACACACATCATACACACATCATACACACATCATACACACATCACACACCATACACACACATCATACACACATCATACACACATCACACACACCATACACACATCATACACACATCACACACATCACACACACACATCATACACACACCATACACACACATCATACACACATCATACACACATCACACACACCATACACACATCATACACACATCACACACATCACACACACACATCATACACACATCACACACACACATCATACACACATCACACACCATACACACACATCATACACACATCATACACACATCACACACACATCACACACATCACACACATCACACGCACATCACACATACACCATACACACATCACACATACACCATACACCATACACACATCACACACATCACACACACCCTACACACACATCATACACACATCACACACATCACACACACACATCATACACACATCACACACATCATACACACACATCATACACACATCATACACACACATCATACACACATCACACACATCATACACACACATCATACACACATCATACACACACATCATACACACATCACACACACATCATACACACATCACACACACATCACACACACATCACACACACACATCATACACACATCACACACATCACACACACACATCATACACACATCATACACACATCATACACACATCACACACCATACACACACATCATACACACATCATACACACATCACACACACCATACACACATCATACACACATCACACACATCACACACACACATCATACACACACCATACACACACATCATACACACATCATACACACATCACACACACCATACACACATCATACACACATCACACACATCACACACACACATCATACACACATCACACACACACATCATACACACATCACACACCATACACACACACCATACACACATCACACACCATACACACACATCATACACACATCATACACACATCACACACACCATACACACATCATACACACATCACACACATCACACACACACATCATACACACATCACACACCATACACACACATCATACACACATCATACACACATCACACACACCATACACACACATCATACACACATCACACACATCACACACACACATCATACACACATCACACACATCATACACACACATCATACACACATCACACACACATCACACACATCACACACACATCACACACATATCATACACACATCATACACATCACACACATCACACACATCATACACACACATCATACACACATCACACACACATCACACACATCACACACACATCACACACATATCATACACACATCATACACATCACACACATCATGGACTCACCATACACACATCATACACACATCACACACACATCATACACACATCATACACACATCACACACATCACACACACATCATACACACATCACACACATCACACACATCATACACACACATCACACACATCATACACACATCACATACATCATACACACATCATACACACATCACACACATCACATACATCATACACACATCATACACACATCACACACACATCATACACACATCACACACATCACACACACATCATACACACATCACACACATCACACACATCATACACACACATCACACACATCATACACACATCACATACATCATACACACATCATACACACATCACACACATCACATACATCATACACACATCATACACACATCACACACACATCATACACACCACAAACATCATACACATCATACACACATCACACACATCATACACACATCATACACATCATACACACATCACACACACCACAAACATCATACACATCATACACATCACACACATCACACACATCATACACACATCATACACACATCATACACACATCACACACACCACAAACATCATACACATCATACACATCATACACATCACACACATCACACACATCACACACATCATACACACATCATACACATCATACACATCATACACACATCACACACACCACAAACATCATACACATCATACACATCACACACATCATACACACATCATACACATCATACACATCATACACATCACACACATCATACACACATCATACACACATCATACACATCATACACATCACACACATCACACACATCATACACACATCATACACATCATACACACATCACACACACCACAAACATCATACACATCATACACATCACACACATCACACACATCATACACACATCATACACATCATACACACATCACACACACCACAAACATCATACACATCATACACATCACACACATCACACACATCATACACACATCATACACACATCACACACACATCACACACATCATACACATCATACACACATCATACACACATCACACATATATTACACACATCATACACTCACCATACACACATCATACACACATCACACACATCATACACACATCACACACATCATACACACATCATACACATCATACACACATCACACACATCATACACACATCACACACATCATACACACACATCACACACATCATACACACATCACACACACATCATACACACATCATACACACATCATACACACATCACACACATCATACACACATCACACACATCATACACACACATCACACACATCATACACACATCACACACACATCATACACACATCACACACACATCATACACACATCATACACACATCATACACACATCATACACATCATACACACATCATATACATCACACACATCATACACACATCACACACACCACAAACATCATACACATCATACACATCACACACATCACACACACCACAAACATCATACACATCACACACACCACAAACATCATACACATCATACACATCACACACATCACACACACCACAAACATCATACACATCACACACACCACAAACATCATACACATCATACACATCACACACATCACACACACCACAAACATGATACACATCATACACATCACACACATCACACACACCACAAACATCATACACATCATACACACATCACACACATCATACACATCATACACACATCACACACACCACAAACATCATACACATCATACACATCATACACATCACACACATCACACACATCATACACACATCATACACATCATACACACATCACACACACCACAAACATCATACACATCATACACATCATACACATCACACACATCATACACATCATACACACATCATACACACATCATACACATCATACACATCACACACATCACACACATCATACACACATCATACACATCATACACACATCACACACACCACAAACATCATACACATCATACACATCATACACATCACACACATCACACACATCATACACACATCATACACACATCACACACACCACAAACATCATACACATCATACACACATCATACACACATCACACACACATCACACACATCATACACATCATACACACATCATACACACATCACACACACCACAAACATCATACACATCATACACACATCATACACACATCACACACACCACAAACATCATACACATCATACACACATCATACACACATCACACACACATCACACACATCATACACATCATACACACATCATACACACATCACACACACCACAAACATCACACACATCATACACACATCATACACACATCACACACACCACAAACATCATACACATCATACACACATCATACACACATCACACACACATCACACACATCATACATCATACACACATCATACACACATCACACACATATTACACACATCATACACTCACCATACACACATCATACACACATCACACACATCATACACACATCACACACATCATACACACATCATACACACATCACACACATATTACACACATCATACACACATCATACACACATCACACACATCATACACACATCACACACATCATACACACATCATACACATCATACACACATCACACACACATCATACACACATCACACACATCATACACACACATCACACACATCATACACACATCACACACACATCATACACACATCATACACACATCATACACACATCACACACATCATACACACATCACACACATCATACACACATCACACACATCATACACACATCACACACACATCATACACACATCATACACACATCATACACACATCACACACATCATACACACATCACACACATCATACACACACATCACACACATCATACACACATCACACACACATCATACACACATCATACACACATCATACACACATCACACACATCATACACACATCACACACATCATACACACATCACACACACATCATACACACATCATACACACATCATACACATCATACACACATCATATACATCATACACACATCACACACACACATCATACACACATCATACACACATCATACACATCATACACACATCATATACATCACACACATCATACACACATCACACACACCACAAACATCATACACATCATACACACATCATACACACATCACACACACCACAAACATCATACACATCATACACACATCATACACACATCACACACACCACAAACATCACACACATCATACACATCACACACACCACAAACATCATACACATCATACACATCACACACACCACAAACTTCATACACATCATACACACATCATACACATCACACACACCACAAACTTCATACACATCATACACATCACACACACCACAAACTTCATACACATCATACACACATCATACACATCACACACACCACAAACTTCATACACATCATACACATCACACACATCATACACATCATACACATCACACACACCACAAACATCATACACATCATACACATCACACACACCACACACATCACACACATCATACACATCACACACACCACACACATCATACACATCATACACATCATACACATCACACACACCACACACATCACACACATCATACACATCACACACATCATACACATCATACACATCACACACACCACACACATCATACACACCACAAACATCATACACATCATACACACATCATACACATCACACACACCACACACATCACACACATCATACACATCACACACACCACACACACCACACACATCATACACATCATACACATCACACACATCATACACATCATACACACATCATACACATCACACACACCACACACATCACACACATCATACACATCACACACACCACACACACCACACACATCATACACATCATACACATCACACACATCATACACATCATACACACATCATACACATCACACACACCACACACATCACACACATCATACACATCACACACACCACACACATCATACACATCATACACATCATACACATCACACACACCACACACATCACACACATCATACACATCACACACACCACACACATCATACACATCATACACATCATACACATCACACACACCACACACATCACACACATCATACACATCACACACATCATACACATCATACACATCACACACACCACACACATCATACACACCACAAACATCATACACATCATACACACATCATACACATCACACACACCACACACATCACACACATCATACACATCACACACACCACACACACCACACACATCATACACATCATACACATCACACACATCATACACATCATACACACATCATACACATCACACACACCACACACATCACACACATCATACACATCACACACACCACACACACCACACACATCATACACATCACACACACCACACACACCACACACATCATACACATCACACACACCACACACACCACACACATCATACACATCATGCACACATCATACACACTGTCTGTGTGAGTGTCTGTCTTCATCTCTGTCTGTGTGAGTGTCTGTCTTCATCTCTGTCTGTGTGAGTGTCTGTCTTCATCTCTGTCTGTGTGAGTGTCTGTCTGCATCTCTGTCTGTGTGAGTGTCTGTGTCTGCATTGCTGTCTTTGTGAATGTCTGTATCTGCATCTCTGTCTGTGTGAGTGTCTGCATCTCTGTGTCTGCATGAGTGTCTGTCTGCATCTCTGTCTGCGTGAGTGTCTGTCTGCATCTCTGTGTCTGCGTGAGTGTCTGTCTGCATCGCTGTCTTTGTGAGTGTCTGTATCTGCATCTCTGTCTGTGTGAGTGTCTGTCTGCATCTCTGTCTTTGTGAGTGTCTGTATCTGCATCTCTGTCTGTGTGAGTGTCTGTATCTGCATCTCTGTCTTTGTGAGTGTCTGTATCTGCATCTCTGTCTTTGTGAGTGTCTGTATCTGCATCTCTGTCTGTGTGAGTGTCTGTATCTGCATCTCTGTCTTTGTGAGTGTCTGTATCTGCATCTCTGTCTTTGTGAGTGTCTGCATCTCTGTGTCTGCGTGAGTGTCTGTCTGCATCTTTGTGTCTGCGTGAGTGTCTGTCTGCATCACTGTCTTTGTGAGTGTCTGTATCTGCATCTCTGTCTGTGTGAGTGTCTGCATCTTTGTGTCTGCGTGAGTGTTTGTCTGCATCCCTGTCTGCGTGAGTGTCTGTCTGCATCTCTGTGTCTGCGTGAGTGTCTGTATCTGCATCTCTGTCTGCGTGAGTGTCTGTCTGCATCTCTGTCTGCGTGTCTGTATCTGCATCTCTGTCTGCGTGAGTGTCTGTCTGCATCTCTGTGTCTGTGTGAGTGTCTGTGTCTGCATCACTGTCTTTGTGAGTGTCTGTATCTGCATCTCTGTCTGTGTGAGTGTCTGCATCTCTGTCTGCGTGAGTGTCTGTCTGCATCTCTGTGTCCGTGTGAGTGTCTGTGTCTGCATCGCTGTCTTTGTGAGTGTCTGAATCTCTGTGTCTGCGTGAGTGTCTGTCTGCATCTCTGTCTGCCTGAGTGTCTGTCTGCATCTCTGTGTCTGTGTGAGTGTCTGTGTCTGCATCGCTGTCTTTGTGAGTGTCTGTGTCTGAATCTCTGTCTGTGTGAGTGTCTGAATCTCTGTGTCTGCGTGAGTGTCTGTCTGCATCTCTGTCTGCGTGAGTGTCTGTCTGCATCTCTGTGTCTGTGTGAGTGTCTGTGTCTGCATCGCTGTCTGTGTGAGTGTCTGCGTCTCTGTGTCTGCATGAGTGTCTGTCTGCATCTCTGTCTGCGGGAGTGTCTGTCTGCATCTCTGTGTCTGTGTGAGTGTCTGTGTCTGCATCTCTGTGTCTTTGTGAGTGTCTGTATCTGCATCTCTGTCTGTGTGAGTGTCTGTATCTGCATCTCTGTCTGTGTGAGTGTCTGCATCTCTGTGTCTGTGTGAGTGTCTGCATCTCTGTGTCTGCGTGAGTGTCTGTCTGCATCTCTGTCTGCGTGAGTGTCTGTCTGCATCTCTGTGTCTGCGTGAGTGTCTGTCTGCATCTCTGTCTTTGTGAGTGTCTGAATCTGCATCTCTGTCTGTGTGAGTGTCTGCATCTCTGTGTCTTTGTGAGTGTTTGTCTGCATCTCTGTGTCTGCGTGAGTGTCTGTGTCTGCATTGCTGTCTTTGTGAGTGTCTGTATCTGCATCTCTGTCTGTGTGAGTGTCTGCATCTCTGTGTCTGCGTGAGTGTTTGTCTGCATCCCTGTCTGCGTGAGTGTCTGTCTGCATCTCTGTGTCTGCGTGAGTGTCTGTATCTGCATCTCTGTCTGCGTGAGTGTCTGTCTGCATCTCTGTCTGCGTGAGTGTCTGTATCTGCATTTCTGTCTGCGTGAGTGTCTGTCTGCATCTCTGTCTGTGTGAGTGTCTGTCTGCATCTCTGTGTCTGTGTGAGTGTCTGTGTCTGCATCACTGTCTTTGTGAGTGTCTGTGTCTGCATCTCTGTCTGTGTGAGTGTCTGCATCTCTGTGTCTGCGTGAGTGTCTGTCTGCATCTTTGTGTCTGCGTGAGTGTCTGTCTGCATCACTGTCTTTGTGAGTGTCTGTATCTGCATCTCTGTCTGTGTGAGTGTCTGCATCTCTGTGTCTGCGTGAGTGTTTGTCTGCATCCCTGTCTGCGTGAGTGTCTGTCTGCATCTCTGTGTCTGCGTGAGTGTCTGTATCTGCATCTCTGTCTGCGTGAGTGTCTGTCTGCATCTCTGTCTGCGTGAGTGTCTGTATCTGCATCTCTGTCTGCGTGAGTGTCTGTCTGCATCTCTGTCTGCGTGAGTGTCTGTATCTGCATCTCTGTCTGCGTGAGTGTCTGTCTGCATCTCTGTGTCTGTGTGAGTGTCTGTGTCTGCATCACTGTCTTTGTGAGTGTCTGTATCTGCATCTCTGTCTGTGTGAGTGTCTGCATCTCTGTCTGCGTGAGTGTCTGCATCTCTGTCTGCGTGAGTGTCTGTCTGCATCTTTGTGTCTGTGTGAGTGTCTGTGTCTGCATCGCTGTCTTTGTGAGTGTCTGTGTCTGCGTCTATGTCTGCACCTGCGTCTGTGTCTACGTCTGCATCTGTGTCAGTGCTGCAGAGTAAGAAATCATGTGTGAGGGAACAGAATGTGGAAAGAACCAGCACTTAACCCTTTGACATCTTCTCTATCCTACCACAGTTATTTTCAGCACTCAGTGTAAATCCAGCGTTAGCTTCTGAGCAGCTCATTCTGATGTAAAGCTTTTCCCTAACAGGCTGATAAGCTACACCGAGCAGTACCTGGAGTATGACCCGTTCGTGTCCCCCCTGGAGCCCTCCAACCCCTGGATCGGCGATGACATCACTTTCTGGGAGATGGAGGCCAGGTTGGATTCTTTCACCTCTACAACACATTATCAGCACACCTCATCTCTCACTTTTTTTTCTGCTCTGGATCTGCTTCCTTTTGATAAGACAAGCTTAAAATAAACTATAAGATAATGAGAAAGTTCAAGTTCAGATGAATAGCGTGTCTCTGTCGACAGCGTGGGTGTTAATTTTAATTTCCTTTAAATATAGCTCCGATTGGTCATCACTGACACCATCAGGGTAAATTATGTAGAAATCCATTTCACCCCGAGCGTATAATCCCTGCTGTGATGATTTATTCAGAGTGATTAATTACAGCTTAAAATTAGGTGCACTGATGGACATTTATGAGAAGCAGAGATAAATTCTTCGTCTCTCTCACTTCTTATTCTGCTCATCCCTCCATCAGCAAAGACCCAAGCCAGCAGAGGGTTCGGAAATGGGGATTTTCTATGGACGAGGCTTTGAAGGATCCGGTCGGCCGTGACCAGTTCCTTAAGTTCTTGGAGTCTGAGTTCAGCTCGGAGAACCTGCGGTGAGAATACCTTTTCTTCTTTTCTTCTTCCCTTCCACTGATGTTCAGCTCCTGAGCTTAGATATGAGGTGAAGCTCACATTAGATAAAATTCTTTCCATTGTAATGTATAATTTGGCTTTAAAGGCATATATTTAGAAATTACAGCTTCTGTTTTTGAGATACATTAGAACCCTAAATATGTAAACGATCTCAAAAATGCTGTTTATGTAAATGAGTCCAGATCAAGGATATCTAGGAAAAGTAGTCGCTGATAGAAGATGAGACGCGTCATTATGGTGACTCCACTGTACTCATTTCCATATGTGGACTCCAAGTCATGGGACATGGGAATTTGCATCTTTAACCAGTAACATCACCTTCATGTGTAGCTGTAATAAGGTCATGTTTTTCATCTTCAACATTCCTGATAAGTACCTATCCTTGGCTATTAGCTGTTAACGATTGCTAGTAACATACTAATGTTAGCTAGAATGTTACCTAAATAGTTATTTTAACATCACTGCTATTTGACAAGTCCAAAAAAAAGGTATTTATTTGTCCTTGGGAATCCCAGATATTAGACCTTTGGACTAATTTCCATAAATTCCCAAAGGAAAAATCTATTAAAGCTGTCACTTTTTGACCAATATTCAAACA
The DNA here is from genome assembly GCF_019097595.1 of Hemibagrus wyckioides. NCBI lineage: Eukaryota > Metazoa > Chordata > Actinopteri > Siluriformes > Bagridae > Hemibagrus > Hemibagrus wyckioides. The sequence continues at coordinate 3,737,596 of NC_080734.1, read as the reverse complement.
TCCAAGTATAATTTGGCCAGACGAATATTAACGTGCAGCCTGAGCACATTAGACAGATTTTAATTTTGCTGTTTAGCCTCCGATCCAGCAGGGCTGCCCTAAAAGTTTGGAATTTCCTCTTGACCCATCAGTAAACCAACAGCAGCAGGAAGTTAGAGAGAGCCACAGACGAGCAGATCAGCACTAATCATACAACCTTGTATAAGGGAAAAGACACTGAAAAGAGTGCTTGGTTTGCAGTAGCCATTTTGGGAGTGGGGGGGGGGTGTTGGATGGTGAAACATATTCAAACGAATTGCGTGACAATTAACTTGATTTTTCAACAAAAAAAAAGTGACATCCTTAAAATCTAAATGTTTGACGGACATTTTTGATATTCAGGTATTTAGCTCTGAAAATTAGAACTTAGATTTTTCATATGGTATGTTTTCCCTATGACGTTCAAAATATCTCCAAAAAACGTACATTTTAAATATTCACCTTATAAACTTATATTCGTGTCCGTGCTCGATAGTCCTTGCTGGCGATGGAGGATGGTTTAGTGAGTCAGAGTGGACCAGTGGGTGTCTCTGTGTGAGGCCAGTCTGGGACAGGAAGGCCCTGAAGTGTGCTCTCGAGATAACATGGAGGTCAACCTGGACTGTGTAAGAGATAAAAACGCTTCCCGGGTCTATTCACGCTTCTATCCTCTCTGGCACTATCTTCTCGTCTGAATCGAATCGCTTCAGGGGGGCGCTGTCTCTCCCAGGCCTCGGCCACTTATGAAACAGTGAGCAGAGTGGATATGATATGGACTCTCCATTCTCTGGCTCTCCCTGGGGCTCCTTAATAGCCTAAAATGCTTCAATATTGCAAGCTGGGTGAGATCAATAGAGATACGGTGGAGTGTTATGTGGGGACAGAGAGGGGAAAGTGAACATTTTGCCTCTTCCATATCTCCCCCTCTCTCTTTGACTTCCATTGCTAGTCCTAAGTACCAAATGTTCTCCCAGCAACTTGTGGTTTATGAGTGCACTAATGGAAAAAAGTACCACTCAGGCCGTGTCACATAATGTGCCAGTGCTCCATTTCAAAATGCAGCTCTCTAATACATTAAGGTCATGTTTAATGATTTGTTTGTGCAATTATTATTATTATTATTATTATTATTATTATTATTATTATTGTTGTTGTTGTTGTTGTTTATTTAATTAATTATTTAAAAAAAAAATTATGTGTAACCTGACTAATACAGATATCTTTAATTTAATTTAATTTAATTTTATTTTATTACAAGATATCCATTGTTTTTTCTAAAAGATTTTTTGTTTCTTCAGTGGTTTATAATTTTATTCCTTTTTTTGTCTCCATTTTTTCCTCTCATCCTATATTCCTAGTCCCAAGGTGTTGATTCATTTTCTATAAATGCAGCTCAGAAAGAAGAGCAGCTTCATATTAATTGTTTCTATAGTAACATCTCAATTACTTCATATAAAAAAAATTACAAATAAAAAAAATAATAAATGTAATCACTGATATAGTGTAGTGTGTTTATTTAAATGCAGTTTTATTTATGTCCGGTGTGGCAGTCTGAGGTAAAGCTGTAACTTTCTGAAATCTTTAGAAAGAGAAATGAATATGAAGCTCCGCCCCTTTAGACATCAATGCAACCAAATCGGTTATGCTACTGGTTGAAGATGCAAATGGTCGAGTTTAGGTCAGGTAACTTTTGTTTAACTGAGAGTTTGGGTGTATAAATTAAAGCCTGCTGCTCTTTAATATTTAATGAGATATGAATTTAATTTCTATGAAAAATTCTCTGAGACGTTCATCAATAAATTGTGACAAATCTACTCAGTACCATTAGTCTAAGTGAAATTCTTTAATAAATGTGACTCCACATTTATTAAACCTGACTGCTTTTGGCTGCTTTCCTTCAGATTCTGGTTGGCGGTGCAGGATTTCAAGCGACGCCCCCTGCAGGATGTTCCTGCTCGGGCTCAGGAGATCTGGCAGGAGTTTCTTGCTGAAGGTGCTCCGAGCTCCATAAACCTGGACTCACACAGTTATGAGATAACCAGCCAGAATCTCAAAGACCCTGGACGCTACAGCTTTGAGGACGCACAGGCAAGAGAACACGTTTTAAACAACTTCCTGTGATATGCACGAGTCACGTCTCCAGAAAAAGTTTTTAATGCAAAACGCAGCTATCAAAATTATTGGCACCCGAAGTTAATATTAAATTCCATATACTATCTAGAAGCATCATTGACTCATTTCTGTTCTGTCCTGCTATCCTGATCAGATGATGTAGTAATAATAATAATAATAATAATAATAATAATAATAATAATGTATTGGTGTACATTCTCTCTATTCCAACACTGTGAATTTGTTAAGATAGAGCCATCATCAATCCATAGCAGGTCACCGAATCCATATATGGAAATAGGAGTGTGTCTTTGAGACCAAACTCACTAAGACCAACCTGGTTACTGGTTGAAAATGTAAAAGAACAAGTCAGTGTCTCTGCATTGGTTTGTCTTAGGAACTGTAGCTGAAGATGTGGGCGTGTCTTTGGTCATATAGGAAAAAGAGAACAGCTCTACACTATATTGCCAAAAGTATTCGCTCACCCATCCAAATAATCAGAATCAGGTGTTCCAATCACTTCCATGGCCACAGGTGTATAAAATCAAGCACCTAGGCATGCAGACTGTTTTTACAAACATTTGTGAAAGAATGGGTCGCTCTCAGGAGCTCAGTGAATTCCAGCGTGGAACTGTGATAGGATGCCACCTGTGCAACAAATTCAGTCGTGAAATTTCCTCGCTCCTAAATATTCCACAGTCAACTGTCAGCTGTATTATAAGAACGTGGAAGTGTTTGGGAACGACAGCAACTCGGCCACGAAGTGGTAGGCCACGTAAACTGACGGAGCGGGGTCAGCGGATGCTGAGGCGCATAGTGCGAAGAGGTCGCCAACTTTCTGCAGAGTCAATCGCTACAGACCTCCAAACTTCATGTGGCCTTCAGATGAGCTCAAGAACAGTGCGCAGAGAGCTTCATGGAATGGGTTTCCATGGCCGAGCAGCTGCATCCAAGCCATACATCACCAAGTGCAATGCAAAGCGTCGGATGCAGTGGTGTAAAGCACGCCGCCACTGGACTCTAGAGCAGTGGAGACGCGTTCTCTGGAGTGACGAATCTCACTTCTCCATCTGGCAATCTGATGGATGAGTCTGGGTTTGGCGGTTGCCAGGAGAACGGTACTTGTCTGACTGCATTGTGCCAAGTGTAAAGTTTGGTGGAGGGGGGATTATGGTGTGGGGTTGTTTTTCAGGAGCTGGGCTTGGCCCCTTAGTTCCAGTGAAAGGAACTCTGAATGCTTCAGCATACCAAGACATTTTGGACAATTCCATGCTCCCAACTTTGTGGGAACAGTTTGGAGCTGGCCCCTTCCTCTTCCAACATGACTGTGCACCAGTGCACAAAGCAAGGTCCATAAAGACATGGATGACAGAGTCTGGTGTGGATGAACTTGACTGACCTCCACAGAGTCCTGACCTCAACCCGATAGAACACCTTTGGGATGAATTAGAGCGGAGACTGAGAGCCAGGCCTTCTCGTCCAACATCAGTGTGTGACCTCACAAATGCGCTTCTGGAAGAATGGTCAAAAATTCCCATAAACACACTCCTAAACCTTGTGGACAGCCTTCCCAGAAGAGTTGAAGCTGTTACAGCTGCAAAGGGTGGACCGACGTCATATTGAACCCTATGGATTAGGAATGGGATGTCACTTAAGTTCATATGCGAGTCAAGGAAGGTGAGCAAATACTTTTGGCAATATAGTGTATGTGGGTGTGTTTTACACCATAGATATCGATGTGACTGTCTTCGAGTCCACATATGGAAAAGATCAACATGAGTGGGTGTGTCCTTAAGACTGTAGATGGGGATGTGGGTGTGTCTTTGAGTCCATATATGGAAATAAGACCAACTTTAGTGGGTTGGTTAAGACCATAGATGGGGATGTGAGTGTTTCTGAGTCCATATATGGAAAGGAGACCAACTCAGGTGGGGGTGTCTTTAAGACCATAGATGATATGTGGGTGTGTCTTTGAGTCTGCATATGGAAATAAGACCAACTCAGGTGGGTGTGCCTTTAAGACCATAGATGGGGATGTGGGTGTGTCTCTGAGTCCACATATTGAAATGAGACCAATTTAAGTGGATGTGCCCGTAAGACCATAGATGGAAATTTGGACATAGATTTGAATCCATATTTGGAAACGAGACCATCTGAGTGGGTGTCTTTAAGACAGACAATATACAGAAGTCTTTGCATTTCCAGGATTTCTTCCTTCATCCTTCATCTTCTCTTCCTCAGGATCACATCTACAAGCTGATGAAGAGCGACAGCTACACCCGGTTCTTACGCTCCAGCGCTTACCAGGACCTCCTGCTCGCCAGAAAGAAGGTGTGTGGGAACTCGAAACACAAAATGATTCACGACAAAGTTTTACTGAATTCTGACACAGAAACTATACCTGTGAGCACAAGGTTTCAATTCATGTCTTATAATCACAATACAGTGGAACCTCAGCATAGGAATTGAATTTGTTCTGGAGGTGAGTTCTTAAGGTGAAAATGTGTATTATAAGATTATGTGTATTATGTGTACATTATAAGAAATAATGTAAATGTAGATAATCCGTTCCAGCTCCCAAAAAAATGACCAATATTCCCAATATGAAGCGTATGTAAACTGTATGTCTGTATGCTTACAAAGAACTGACCCAAGCCAAGCATTCCGTATCAAGGCTCCTCACAGGAAGTGGTGCCACCAAGCTTGGGCTAAAAATAGAACAGACCGCCCACACCACCAATCTGTCAACAAAAACACCCCAAAAATCATGTAGCTTGCTGCATGCTGAAGACAACGTTGGTATCGTGGGTTGAGTCTTTCTAAACAGCTTTCACTGACTGGAAAAAAATTTGTAAAATTCGGAAACCTCGCTTCGGTTGGCTTTCTACTGACGCTAACAAGTTTTGAAAGGCGCCCGGACGTACACGCGACTTGGCCGGTGTGCGGTTCGGTTCGTATACCGAAAATGCTTTTTTTGCAAAATTTCAATGCTTAAGGCGAAAACTCATAGGCGAGGGCATTCAGATGCCGAGGTTCCACTGTACTTATTTATTATCAGGAAATCATTTTGGATTTTATTGACATCACCAGATATACACAGGTCTTTCTCCTTGGTTTGGCTTCGGACACATCCTCTGAGCGTGTATGTGTTTGTGTGTCTTTTTAAACAGCCTGAAAGTGAGCAGGGCCGCCGCACATCTCTGGAGAAATTCACCCGCAGTGTGGTGAGTGAACACACTGCACACTCTGGTGATTCAGGCTGTAATACACCACACACACACACACACACACACACACACACGGATAAAGAGACTCTTCCACACATCAACAACGAATAAGAAGGAACTATAGCTGTCTTGTATTTCAACATAATTTGACACTGTTGAACTCTTTCTCCATGTTTTTGCTGAGATGAAAGTATTGGCACCCTTGGCTTCATTTGGGTTACTTAGCTCAGTGCTGCATCCTGTCATGGAGACAAGCCACAGAGACTAAAATATCCTAAATAATAATAATAATAAAAAAACTGGCTTTTAGGTTTCGTATGAAATAAAACCAGCTTCACTAATTGTGTCCATCCCTAGCGATGATGTAGCCTCTAGCAGTTTATGTGCTGTTACTAGGATGAGAAACATACAGGAATTTGACTAGACTGAAGTTATTTCTGAAGTTCTGTATGTGTTTGTGTTCTGCAGCTCCTGTGATTTTTAGACCTTTTGTTTGCTCCCTGTCCTCAGCTCAGGATTGTCGCCTAGGCCTGTGCAGTAGTAGCTCCAGTGGTTAAGTCACTGTGTTGTATTATCATTGATTTAGTCCTGGGTTGTTGTGTGTTTCAGGGTAAGTCTCTGACAGGGAAGCGTCTGACGGGCCTCATGCAGTCGTCCTGACGAGCCCCGGGCCGTGATTAACCTTGTTAAACCCGGAGGAGGAAGCAGAGGAAGCGGCCCGATGCTGTTCGGCGATACAGCAGACACACCGGCCGTCTGCTTCAACTCAACGGCGTAGCCACAGACTCTACGGCATGCAATAAGTCAACGAAAACCTTACAAACGTGGACTGTCTGTATTTAACCCGATTATATCCAAACCTCCGATATGAGATAACAAAAGACTGCGCATATGAATGTCAGGTTTTTATTTCTGTCTACTCTGTACCAGCAGTGACCAAGGGAACAAAACACTCACTGCTTTAATGGATATTTAAACAGTCTGTCGTCTACTTCATCCTCTTTTCATGACATGGAGCAGAAGAAGAGCTTTCAGTCCCAAACATTCCACAGGAGAGAAAAGATCCAAGGGCTTTTCGGAAGCCGTTCCTCAGCGAGGATTTGCACAGTGTTTGTTTCGTCCGGCGTCCAGCGTCTTAAGTGTTATCCCACGCAACGCAACTCGGGTTTATTTTCATACGTTTCAGAAAATCTCACTCAGAGACCTTTCTACGTTGGTTTAAACTTTTCATGTTTAGACAGGTTCATGTGAAATAGCTAAAGCAAACTTCTTTTTTTAAAGATAAAAATCTAGTACATCTGTAATGTGTGTGTGATTAACATGAGGAGGAATTTGGGTATATTTCCCTGCACTGATAAACAAACAAACAAACCAACAAACAAACAAATAAATAACATAGGGAGCGCTTTTATAGGAAAATAATCAATGACTAAATAAAGTTATTGTTTCCACACCAAAGTTGATTACTTTCCCAAAACAGTGGTAAATGTTTCATTCCTCTCATACCCCAGGAATTTCCTATGACCACTAGGGCATGCTGGGAAGCCTGGCGTTTCCATGGGAACTGAAATAATCTGTTGGAGTTGGTTCCATTTTCAAAAATGACCAAACATTTGTATTCTGTGAACAGGGAAAAAAACATAAATGTGGGAATTTTACAGATCTGGCAACACAACACTGCTACCACTACACTGACCCTTAGAGTTTGGAGGAACCTGATTTTTCACCAGAGTCTATTATTTGTGGTAATCACACATATGGTACAGATGTAGAAGATGGAAAATAAGGTGGAAAAACACTGGAGTTTCCTTTTAGGTGCTTTCACACTACCAAAAATAAGCACAGTGACTATTCTTTATATTTCTTGACCAATCAGATTGATTATTAGGGGTTAATGAGCAATTATGAGATAATATGAGATAATATTTAATTGTTGATATTTGAAAGTGGCAAAAGAAAAGAACAGCGTACGATCAGCGGGACGTTTGTTGGTATGCACAATGATGTTACAGAGACATGCTGATTTGATGGCCGATCAACGATACCGATTTTAAGAATAAAGTCGTAATATTTCACGAAAAATGTAGTATTTTAAGGATAAATTGGAAATATTTCAAGAATTAAGTTTTAATATTTAGATTAATTATATATATTACCTACACTGCGTGTCCTTCTCTATCCGCCCTGAACAGCGTCTAAGATCGGAATAAACGTGTCCCAAATTGCAGCGTGTTGAAATGAGGGTCCCTGAGTTACTCTGGTGGTCTGCTATTTCAGGTATATACTATTTCTGGATCCGTGGCTACTTTCACAGCGAATGTTACCCACAATTCCTTGCGCAAGAGAGGAGTATTGAATGAAGAAAAGCTTGAATGCAGAAGGGAGTGTGTTTACGCAGACGGTTACTAGGCAACAGCCCGGTTTAAATCTTTACCTTAAATGACAAATCTTACGTATCCTGGTAGTTGCGTTATAAACTCTTTGCTACACGTTTAAACGTATTTATTTTCCTCACAGAATGAGCACATCCCTTTAGTCCGTAGGAGAATCAGGCGATCTGGGACGTAGCACAAAAAGGCATCGTAGCTAGGTGATGTGATGTGATGCCTTCGTCTTCATTTTCTTCCTCAAGATCTACACCAAACACCAAACACCGTCCTCACCTCCAGAGTTACAGCAAACTTTTTTTTAAAATTTCCGCTGCTCTCATGCTTGGCTTCGCTAGCTACACCATGCTAACTGGGATCGTTAAGCACGCTGTTTGAGGTTAAGGCAGTATTTTTGTTTCTCTTTTTTAATAATGAAAGTGTGAAAGCAGTGTTTCAGAGGTGCTTTTGAGAGGTGAATGTAGACGGACAGCACAATGACCACAAGTTTTACACAATATTCATTCCACCTTACATAGGAACTAATAACACACTTCTACTTTAACCTATCTCATCTAAACCTCTTTATCTAACCTGCCTGCCAAAATGAAACTGTAAATATACTCTGAATGTAGAAGACACACACACACAAATACACACACACACATTCCTTTCCTAAGAGTCTCTGCCAGCACCAGAGGACCTCATGCTCGGACTAAGGCTAAGTTTCCCGTCCAGCGTTGTCTCTTTTACAAACAAACAACCAACAAACAAACAAACAAACGCTGCCATTTCAGGAAGCTGTGTATCTTAAAGCGGTTCATGAAGCGCCATCACTGCCAGAGATGCATGGAGACAAACAAAACTAAAAGACACTCTGAAGGACTCATCGGCCCATAATCAGCTCATCATCAGTGTGAGGTGAGGCGAGGCGAGGCACCTGCTGTGAGTGAGGAAGTCTCCTCCTCCTCCTCCTCTCCCCCCGTCTTCGTCTGGTCCTGCTTTGTGAAACGATATGAAGCGTGTAACATAGTCCGTGTATTTATCCTCACTGCAGCCAGTGCGCACATAGAGAATGCTGTGTAGAAAATCCAGAGCGATTATTATTATTATTATTATTATTATTATTAGAGGCACAACAAGCACAAAACTATGCATGGGACATTTCTAAAAATGGATTTTACAGCTTTTAGGGGTTTATTTTTCTGTCTTTTTTTTGTTGTTGTTATTTTTTCCAGAGATAAAGATATTAGAAGTGATGAACGAATAGAAGGATGTCACGTCCCGAATAAATCAATAAATAACCAATAAACAGCTCAGCGAATCAGAGTCCTGGGTTTATTTTTCTATCATTTGATATCTATAAAGTTTTGGCACCCCTTTGTGTTTGTAACTGTTATAGAAAAGCTTCTTGTTTCATTAAGATTGCAGATTCTAGATCCTGAAGCTTGTGGCCAGAAAAGCAAACGTAAAGATCTTAAATGCACAATGTCATATAGATAAAGTGACATCATGAAACTAAAGGAAGCATTTAATCTAAAATATATTAATGTTTATTCATATTTATATTGAACTCTTTATGTAATATCTGTGATGTTGATGTCCTGAGGGTTGGTGTTCTTCTGGAAACTAAAAACAGGAGTTTCTTCTCACTCATGAGGAGTCTAGAAGTATCAGATACGCTGCTGCTAACGCTGGACTCAACGTCCCAGAATGCCGTGCAGCTGTGTATAACAGAATGCTGATGTGGAAGCTGACATGTTTGAGCAGAGTGAACAGATGAGGAAGTGAGAGAGATGGAGTAAACGTGTAAAGGACTAAAGAGCCGCCGCATCTCTCTTCATCGCTCACCGCTATCGGCAGGTAACTAAAAGGCATTGTGGGTAATGTAGGAAAAAATATATTTAAAAAATTCATTTTTGATTATGTGTTCATGATAAAGATGATTGTGAATTTTTTTCTCTAAAGTCATGATTTATTGGTAGAACAGTGCTTTGAATCAGTGAGTCGGTTCATTTGACTCAGCTCATTAAGAAGAGTCGACTCTTTTGCTTCCCAAATGACTCCTTGGCATTTTTTTTTCCTTTAAACTACAAAAAGGGAAATAGTGTGATGAGTTTTGTTCGCAACAAGATCAAATTTCTTGACTCTAGTCAAAAAGACTAGTATTTCATATTAAGAGATTACAGTACACCAAATTTAAGATGATTAAACCTTTTTGGACACATTTCACTGTTTTAAATGTTCTTGTTCTGTTCAGATTATTTTGTTTATTATAAACATTTTTTGCTAATTTCCAGAAAGAAGCGAATTAATCTGCCAATAAAATTAGCAAATAATAATTGTGTAAAAAATTGTAAAATATGTCTAAAAAGGAACAATAACAACAATAATAATAATAATGACAATAATAGAAAATAATAATAATCTTGTATTTTGCTTGTTGTAATCTAAATAATAAATAAATAAATTTGACTAGATAGTTTAAGATCGAGTTTAGATCTGAGTAATTTTTAGCAGTGAGTATATCACACACACACACACACACACACACACACACACACACACGCATCTATCAACTGACTCCTGACTCACTCAGGCATTAAAAAAGACATTTTCATAGAATTTATCATTTCAGTTATATATATATATATATATATATATATATAGTGTCGTGTTTTTATTTAAGATGTGCAGCCAAATTAAGGTTATTTTATTTAATATAAGGTATTTTTATTTAACTCAGAATGCTGAATTTGCCACTTTTATTCAAATATTAAATCTCCCTCACAAAGAGCTCACTTTTTTGACAGAAACACAAACTGACCGCTGTAGAATTTCAGAAATAAAATAAAAAATAAATAAAAAAATCACTCGTGTTGGAGGTGTAACGATGGTTTTGTTCTTGTGAGATCTTCCAAGTCCACATTTATTTATTTATTTATTTATTTATTGGTTTATTTAATGCACCTGTTTTTATCGAAGGCTGTGTTTTACCTGTAGTCCTTGGACAGAGTGTTAGAAAGTCAGGCTGAAGAGAAATCTGTAAAATTGAAATGATGAAATTATTGAAACTATACACATGCAAAAATAAAAGATAGATAGATAGATAGATAGATAGATAGATAGACTATATTGCCAAAAGTATTCGCTCACCCATCCAAATAATCAGAATCAGGTGTTCCAATCACTTCCATGGCCACAGTTGTATAAAATCAAGCACCTAGGCATGCAGACTGTTTTTACAAACATTTGTGAAAGAATGGGTCGCTCTCAGGAGCTCAGTGAATTCCAGCGTGGAACTGTGATAGGATGCCACCTGTGCAACAAATCCAGTCGTGAAATTTCCTCGCTCCTAAATATTCCACAGTCAACTGTCAGCTGTATTATAAGAACGTGGAAGTGTTTGGGAACGACAGCAACTCGGCCACGAAGTGGTAGGCCACGTAAACTGACGGAGCGGGGTCAGCGGATGCTGAGGCGTATAGTGCGAAGAGGTCGCCAACTTTCTGCAGAGTCCATCGCTACAGACCTCCAAACTTCATGTGGCCTTCAGATTAGCTCAAGAACAGTGCGCAGAGAGCTTCATGGAATGGGTTTCCATGGCCGAGCAGCTGCATCCAAGCCATACATCACCAAGTGCAATGCAAAGCGTCGGATGCAGTGGTGTAAAGCACGCCGCCACTGGACTCTAGAGCAGTGGAGACGCGTTCTCTGGAGTGACGAATCGCGCTTCTCCATCTGGCAATCTGATGGACGAGTCTGGGTTTGGCGGTTGCCAGGAGAACGGTACTTGTCTGACTGCATTGTGCCAAGTGTAAAGTTTGGTGGAGGGGGGATTATGGTGTGGGGTTGTTTTTCAGGAGCTGGGCTTGGCCCCTTAGTTCCAGTGAAAGGAACTCTGAATGCTTCAGCATACCAAGACATTTTGGACAATTCCATGCTCCCAACTTTGTGGGAACAGTTTGGAGCTGGCCCCTTCCTCTTCCAACATGACTGTGCACCAGTGACCAAAGCAAGGTCCATAAAGACATGGATGACAGAGTCTGGTGTGGAGGAACTTGACTGGCCTGCACAGAGTCCTGACCTCAACCCGATAGAACACCTTTGGGATGAATTAGAGCGGAGACTGAGAGCCAGGCCTTCTCGTCCAACATCAGTGTGTGACCTCACAAATGCGCTTCTGGAAGAATGGTCAAAAATTCCCATAAACACACTCCTAAACCTTGTGGACAGCCTTCCCAGAAGAGTTGAAGCTGTTATAGCTGCAAAGGGTGGACCGACGTCATATTGAACCCTATGGATTAGGAATGGGATGTCACTTAAGTTCATATGAGAGTCAAGGCAGGTGAGCGAATACTTTTGGCAATATAGTGTAGATAGATAGATAGATAGATAGATAGATAGATAGATAGATAGATAATTAAACAATAAATAAAAATAGAGAGATAAATAAATAAAGATACATAGATAAATAGATGAATAATTAAAAATGAATAAAAATAAATAGATAAATAATTAAAGATAAATAGATAAATAAATAAATATGTAAATAAATAAATAGATAAATAAACAATACACTTAAAAATAGATAGATAAATAAATAACTAAATAAATAAAAACAACAAAAATATCTCTATATATTTTGACCCAGGTCTTTTGCCTCTGTGTGGTTTATAAGCACAACTTTATTCTACAACTCTGGCTTGTTCTGTCTTCTTCAGTGTCTGATAGAAACATTGCCTAATGTCCCTCAGTGACCTCTGTGTGCTCCTCTGCTGCCCTCTAGCGGCAACCAGCACAGTTACACTCATCCAACATCCATCATTTTTTTTTCACTTTTATTTTATTAACCTGCAAAATTACAAAAAAAAAAAACAAACATAAACAGAGAAAAAGCAACAAGAAACAAACCACAGAAAGAAGGGAAAAAAACAGGAAATTGTTTATAAAAAAATCTCTACTAACATAGTGTCTGCTTCTCAAGTCGGCCATTTTGAAAAACTTTCAAACTGCATTGTCTGTTGGAGTCTTTTGCCAGGAAGAAATAAAATATTCAGCAGATGTGAAGAGCGCTCTTGATGAATCGGCTCTGAAAATAGAGCTTCTAATGCATTATAGAAAACGGAGCAGGAAGGAGAGGAGACGAGGAGCGAGAAGAAATCCGGACACAAAGCCAGACGCTAATATAGATATATATATATATACATGATGAGGGAAGAGAAAAGAGCAGGGGGAACATTATCACTAATCTACACACTAAACAACAATACAACAACTTTAATCATGTCTGAAATCCAAATCTGCTAGATTTTGAGATATCTATTATGAGACACTATACTGCCAAAAGTTTTGGGACACCCCTCCATATCATTGAGTTCAGGTGTTGTTTTTCAGGGGTTGGACTCGGCCCCTTAGTTCCAGTGAAAGGAACTCTTAATGCTTCAGCTTCATACCAAGACATTTTGGACAATTTCATGCTCTTTGTGGGAACAGTTTGGGGATGACCCCTTCCTGTTCCAACATGACTGCACACCAGTGACCAAAGCAAGGTCCATAAAGACATGGATGAGTGAGTTTGGTGTGGAGGAACTTGACTGGCCTGCACAGAGTCCTGACCTCAACCCCATAGAACACCTTTGGGATGAATTAGAGTGGAGACTGAGAGCCAGACCTTCTCATCTTACATCAGTGCCTGACCTCACAAATGTGCTTCTAGAGGAATGGTCAAAAATTCCCATAAACACACTCCTAAACCTTGTGGAAAGCCTTCCCAGAAGAGTTGAAGCTGTTATAGCTGCAAAGGGCGGGACAACTCCATATTACATTCATGTGCATGTAAAGGCAGGTGTCCCAAAACTTTTGGCAATATAGTGTGTTTAAAGTGTGTATAGAATTTAAAGGGGCGGTTTGTAATATTTCTGCCTTTAACACTGAGGTTTAGTTGAAATAAATCACCGGTTGGTTTTTTAATAAGTTTTTTTTTTTAAAGTGGGCGGAGTTTAAGGCTAATGAACAGATGTGAGGTGAGTTCAGTGTGTTGTGAAACTGAAGCGTCTTTAAAATGACAGTTCTCGAAATATATATATATATAAAAATCGAGTGCATTAAAATACAATGATTTAAAAATAATAATTTGGATCTTTTTAGTGTGAAATGATTTAAAGCAGATGTTCTCTGAGATCTGAGTGTGGAGATCTGTGCAGCTGGATTTCCTTCTGGTTTCTCCTGACCTCTGGAGCTCTTTATTTATTTATTTTGGAGTTGTGAGGTAGACTTCTGCAGGACGTGTGTGTGTGTGTGTGTGTGTGTGTGTAGAGATGAGATGATGGAAGACAGTGGAGGATGGTGATGTGGTGTGTGTGTGCTGTTTGTGTGTGTGGGATCGTTGTCTTTGGTGTGTGTGTGTGTGATAAGTGTTTGTGTGTGATGAGTGTGTAGTGCATGTGTGTGTGAGATGTGTGTGTGTGGGATGAGTGTGTGTGTGTGGGGGGGGGTTGGGCGAGTGTGTAGTGTGTGGGATGAGTGTGTGTGGGACGAGTGTGTGTGGGATGAGTGCGTAGTGTGGGTTGAGTATGTGTGTGTGTTAAGTGTGTAGTGCGTGTGGGTTGAGTGCATGTGTGTGTGTGTAATGAGTGTGTAGTGTGTGTGGGTTGAGTGCATGTGTGTGTGTGTAATGAGTGTGTAGTGTGTGTGTTGGCTGAGTGTGATGAGTGTGTAGTGTGTCTGTGGGATGAGTGTGTGTATGTGTGTGTTTGAAGAGTGTGTGATGAGTGTGGGTAGTGTGTGAGATATGTGTGTGTGGGATGAGTGTGTGTGTGTGTGGGATCAGTGTGTAGTATGTGTGAGTGTATGATGAGTGTGGGTAGTGTGTGAGATATGTGTGTGTGGGATGAGTGTGTGTGTGTGTGTGTGTGTGATATGTGTGTGTGATGTGTGGTGTAGAGATAAGATGATGGAGGATGTGTGTGTGTGTGTGATGAAGGAGGACGCTCTTTACGCTTCTCCAAAAGCAGACGCTTTGTCCTTCAGTAAGTCCAAACAAAGATGGCAGCTCCAACTTCCTGTACAAAAGAACAGGACATTTACAGCATGAGTGTGTGTGTGTGTGTGTGATGTGCACGTACATGTCTTTGTGTGTGTGTGTGGGGGGGGTGGAGTGTGTAGTATGTGTGTGATGACTGTGCTGACGTGTGTTGTTAGTGCGTGTAAATGTTATTTGTGTGTTTGTGTGTGTGTGTGTGTGTGTTACCTTCAGGTGGCTGAGTCATGGGAGGTTTGAGGCAGTACATGTGATATCCCCGATCACAGTCATCACAGAACAGGAGCTGATCCTGAGAGAGAGTTACACACACACACACACACACACACACACACACACACACACACACACACACAAACACACACACACTCACTCACTCACTTCACCAGTGTGTGACAAAGCTAACGATGAGCACTAGAGTGTTGTGAGCTCTTACGTCGTTCTCAGAGGTTCCACACAAGCTGCAGGATTTACACTCGATACACTGCCACTGGTACGTCCTGACCGCCGCCATCATGTTCTCTGTGAACTGGAGACACGTCGGATGACCTGGACAGAGAAATGGACAACACATTACACACCCCTCAGTGTGTGAGTTTAGCTCCCTCTGCTGCCTGTGAGGCAAAGTGCACACACATACACACACACACACACACACACGTGTTAAACACAGACTCGTGTGAGGAATAAAACAGTGTGTGTCACGATGTTATAGAAAATGAATCAACAGCTGGACAGTGTGATGGACAGAAGTGCATCCTGAAGTGTTTTATTCCTCTTACATCCCAGCAGTCTGACGAAGCCTGGAACATTCCAGAACCACACACTGAACTTTTATCCTTTTATAGTTACCTTTAATGTCCAGGAAACACGTCACTGTGTCACTTCTATTATAACAGCTAGAAAGTCACCACCAGCCTCCTCTCTGTCTGTTTGTCTCTCTCTCTCTTTCAGTCTGTCTGCCTCTCTCTCGGTCTCTCAGTCTGTCTATTTCTCTGCCTGTCTCTCTCTGTCCATCTGTCTCTCTCTCTCTGTCTGTCTCTTTCTCTCTGTCTGTCTCTTTCTTTTTGTCTTTCTGTCTGCCTGCTTCTCTCTGTCTGTCTGCCTATCTCTTGATCTGTCTCTCTCTATTTTTGTCTCTCAGTCTGTCTGTCTCTTTGTTTCTCTGTCTGTATCTCATCTGTCCATCTGTCTCTCCGTTTCTCTCTCTCTGTCTCTCTCTTTTTTCTCTCGCTCTGTCTTTCAGTCTGTCTGTCTTTTCGTTTCTCTGTTTGTCTGTCTCTCTCTGTCCATCTGTCTCTCTGTTTCTCTCTCTCTCTCTGTCCATCTGTCTCTGTTTCTCTCTCTCTCTGTCTCTTTCTTTTTGTCTTTCTGTATGTTTCTCTCTCTGTCTGCCTGTCTCTCTGTGTCTGCCTCTTGCTCTGTGTCTCTCTGTCTTTCTCTTTGTCTCTCTGTTTTTCTCTCTGTCTATCTTTCTCTCTCTCTCTCTCTCTCTCTCTCTCTCTCTCTCTCTCTGTGTCTCTTTCTGTATCTTTCTCTCTCTCTGTATCTCTCTCTATCTCTCAGTGGTTATAAGGGGTTATGTACAGTAGGTGTTATGTAGCGATATGAACACTGCTATTAAGTAAATAAAGAAACTGGTAGAGAAATGTCATGTTTTGTATTGAAGACCAGGGAATGCCACTCATTCTTTCTGTATTTTCCTGTCAGGACCAGAGAGTTTTACTGATTGACTGATTGACTGATTGATTTTTCTATGCCTCTGATTGGCTCTTACCTCTCGGCTCGGTGTTTTCCTTCCAGAACCTTCTCACAGGTCAGCACAGATCTTCTCGATTTCATATCCAGTTTGATAACAATCTTGTGATCTTCTTTTCAAACTCCATAAATTTACAGATGGTTTTATTTCTTTCCTTCTGTCACTTGACAGAAATCTATAATAACTGAGAAAAAAATGGAGAATTCCTTGTCTCCAACCCAGACTTCTTTAAAGACAAGGCTGAAAATCCAATATCCAGGACGCAAAACGTAAAAATCCCTCAATCCTGGTGTTCTGATTGATTCTTCCGTCTATCTTCACCGCTGTCGTCGTCCGACTGCAGCCTGTCCAGCTCGTCCTCCCCGAAGCCGTGAAAGGTGGAAGCCTCGCTTTCAGAAGTGTCACAGAAAAATTCCGGAAGTCTGTCTGGTCTCGTCTCACTCCGGCGTCCGGCTGACACGTACGATGGACGTATGGTCATCGTGGCAGAAACACAACACAAGCAGTCAGCCAGGCTT
Source organism: Hemibagrus wyckioides (assembly GCF_019097595.1). Taxonomy (NCBI): domain Eukaryota; kingdom Metazoa; phylum Chordata; class Actinopteri; order Siluriformes; family Bagridae; genus Hemibagrus; species Hemibagrus wyckioides. The sequence goes on along the minus strand of NC_080734.1, from coordinate 3,720,554 downwards.
CAGTACGCTTCTCTGACTCAACAGTTAAACATATACGAAGCCTGGGAGATAATGCCTACAATACCATAAGCTATACTATAAAGCTAGCTTTTTCTTCTTCTTATTATTATTATTATTATTCATTTCCCTTATTACCTCTCTCTCTCTCTCATGAGGAGGAAAACAGTTTGAGAATGAGTGACACATCCACAGGACATTAAACAGAAATCATTAAAAATGTGGAAAAGAAAATGGAGAATGAGGGAAAGTCATGAGTGCTAATGTTCAGAACACATGAACAGTATATAATAAAAAAAAAATGTTTCGGTCCTTCCCACAGATTTGAAACCACTCAGACAAAACACAATGAGAGTCTTATAATCTGAAAATACACACAGAGGATGAACAATCACAAGCGCATGCTGCCAAACAAACAAAGCTCCCAGGTTCAGTGCACAACAATACAGTGGAACCTCAGCATTCACATTTTTGCCTGAAGAATTGAAATTTTGCAAGAAATTTTCATCTCCATACAAAGCATTTTCAGCATATGAAAGAACCGAACGCCGGCTAAGTCACGCATACGTCCGGGAGCCGTTTAAAACTCGTTAGCGTCAGTGGAAAGCCAAGCGAAGCGAGTTTACGAATTTGTTTTCAGTCAGTGAAATCTGTTTAGAAAGACTCAACCCACGATACCAACGTTGTCTTCAGCATGCGTTCAAAAGCTAGGTGATTTTTGGGGTGTTTTTTGTTGATAGATTGGTGGTGTGGGCGGTCTGTTCTATTTTTAGCCCAAGCTTGGTGGCACCACTTCCTGTGAGGAGCCTTGACATGGAATGCTTGGCTTGGGTCAGTTCTTTATAAGCAGACATACAGTTTACATACGCTTCATATCGGGAATATCAGTCATATTTTTGGGAGCTGGAACGGATTATCTACATTTATTATTATTTATTATTTCTGATGGGAAAATTCGTTTCACAATACACATTTTCACCTTAAGAACTCTCCTCCAGAACAAATTAAATTCCTATGCTGAGGTTCCACTGTATAAATAACATCATCCCTATGAGTTAAGCAGAACATTCTCACATAAAGACTTACATCATGTCCGTGATACATAATTCTAAGTGAAATCACTCATGAAGCTCTGTCAGTAATGCAGCTACACATCACAGCTTGATTTTAATGCAATAAGGGTTATCGTTTCTACAGCAACAGCTCATTCATAGGAATTATAAATGTGTGTAATCAGTGAGGTTTTCTTATTCTAAGGAGACATTTATGGAAGGAGTCTCCAGTGTCAGCGCTTTGTAACAGTAACAGTCAGAGGTAAAGTTTTACGTTTTTTATGCTTTAGGTTTTACGACTTTGTGACGTGACAAGCTGAGAAACTTCAAGAACGAGAGAAAAACCATGTGGATAATGTAAACTTATTATGTACACATTTAATATATGAACAGAATTGCTGTGGTGTAAGAGGAATAACGCATTCAGGTTAAACTGTTGGAGAAACACACTCTGGAATAATCTAGAAGATAAAATGTGACGATGATGATGATCAAACTTCAATGAGAATCCAAACCACAACCAAGTGTGAACATAATGCATGTAAAGGGGAATGTAATGGAATATTCCACACATAGTGTGTTAAAATAAATGATGCTTAGGGTGGATTTCAATTGGTTAAGAAAGATCTTATCCTTGAAAAGTTATTGCGCTGCATTGCTAGATGTAGTATAGGAACAGAAGTATAGTATCTGTAGTGTAGAAACTCTAGTATAGTAAATGTAGTATAGTAATTGTAGTGTAGTATCTATATTACAGAAGCTATAGTGTAGTAACTGTAGCATAGTATAAGTAGTGTAGTAACTTTAGTATGTTAAATGTATACAATAACTATAGTGTAGTATCTGTAGTATGGTAATTGTAGTGTAGAATCTGTAGTACAGTAGCTATAGTGTAGTGACTGTAGTATAGATTCTGTTGTGTATTAACTATAGTGTAGAATCTGTAGTATGGTAACTGTAGTGTGGTATCTGTAGTATGGTAAAGTATACAGTAACTATAGTGTGGTATCTGTAGTATAGTAACTGTAAAGTACTATCTGTAGTATGGTAATTGTAGTATAGTAAATGTAGTGTAGAATCTGTAGTATAGTAACTTCTAAATGTATACAGTAACTATAGTGTGGTATCTGTAGTATAGTAACTAGTAGTATGGTAAATGTATACAGTTACTGTAGGATAGAATATGTAGTGTAGAATCTGTAGTATACTGACTATAGTGTAGTATCTTTAGTATGGTAAATGTAGTGTGGTATCTGTAGTATAGTAACTAGTAACTGTAGTATGGTAAATGTATACAGTTACTGTAGGATAGTATATGTAGTGTAGAATCTGTAGTATACTGACTATAGTGTAGTATCTTTAGTATGGTAAATGTAGTGTAGTATCTGTAGTATGGTAAATGTGTACAGTATCTGTAGTATGGTAAATGTAGTGTATTAACTGTAGTATGGTAAATGTGTACAGTGTCTGTAGCATAGTAATTGTAGTGTAGTATCTGCGGTATGGTATCTGTAGTGTAGTATCTGTAGTGTGGTATCTGTAGTGTAGTATCTGCAGAATCTATAGTATACAGTAACTAGTATGGTAAATTTAGTGTAGGATGTATAGTATAGTATTTGTAGTACAGTATCTGTTGTATAGTAAATAATGCTACCAAAATGATGGTCAACCCCACCTGAGCGTCCACAGTCCGAACATGACACCAGCTCCTCGGCTTGGCCAGTCTTCCTGTTAGAGCCCGAGTCCCCGAGACAGAAGTCACAGTAATCATTAGCGATGACTCCACTGTCAGGTCCCTTCTGCACTATATGATTTATACGAGTAAAAATAAAAGTTGGGTTAGTTCACAGTCAGTCAGGACACGGTCACCGTCACAATGCTTGCAGTTAACTTACACTTGTGGTTTTGAGTCTTATTTTCCGGTGGTGATTGAGGGATCTCAGGTTCTCTCTCCTCCTCTCCTTCCTCCTCAGCCAGGTGTGTGTGGGTGTAGTGGTAGCTCAGACCGGGCCGGTTCTTATAACGCTTACCACAAACTACAACACAGTGAGTCATAAAGTCAACCTGACTGCAAACTCTGATCTAAAAATAGCACAACGCTAAACTTCTGTTTTAGCTGGGATGCTAAAATGCTATGAGGGAGCAGACTAGATGTTTCTCATGAACTAAAGAGAACTAGAGAAAACTATATCAAGATTATGATGATCTTTAGAAATTAATTCTTAAGTGAGCACAAAACATGCACATCATTTAAATATCAAGTTAGATGTGAAAAATTAGCCAGAGATGTGCAGTAGTATGGTATCTACAGTATTAGTAACTGCATCATAAAACTGACATAATGCCTTAAGACTGTCCTTACATTGTCTAGCTATAAGACTGACACACACTGAGTAGTCTCACTAAAGTAACACTGCCCTGCCATAAGACTGACATAACACTGGCTAGCCATAAGGCTGACATAACACTACATAGCCATAAGACTGACATAACACTAAATAGCCATAAGACTGACATAACACTACGCAGCCATAAGACTGACATAACACTGTCTAGCTAAAAGACTGACATAACACTGTCTAGCTAAACAACTGACATAACACTGTCTAGCTAAACAACTGACATAACACTGTCTAGCTAAACAACTGACATAACACTGTCTAGCTAAACAACTGACATAACACTGTCTAGCTAAAAGACTGACATAACACTGTCTAGCCATAAGACTGACGTAACACTACATACCCATAAGACTGACATACCACTAAATAGCCATAAGACTGACATAACACTGTCTAGCTAAAAGACTGACATAACACTGTCTAGCTAAAAGACTGACATAACACTCTAGCTAAACAACTGACATAACACTGCATAGCCATAAGACTAACATAACACTAAATAGCCATAAGACTGACAACACTGCCCAGCCATAGAACTGACTGTCTACACATAAAATTGATGAAGCACTGCCTAGCCATAAGACTGACGTAACATTGCCTAGCAATAAGACCGACATAAGACACTGCCTAGACATAAGACTGACGTAACATTGCCTAGCCATAAGAGTTATGTAACACTGCCTTAGCCAAAAGACTGACATAAGACTGTCTAGCCATGAGACTGATGTAACACTGACTAGCAATAAGACAGACATAAGACACTGCCTAGTTATAAGACTGACGTAATACTGTCTAGCCATAAGACCGACATAAGACACTGCTTAGGCATAAGACTGACGTAACATTGTCTAGCCATAAGAGTTATGTAACACTGACTAGCAATAAGACCGACATAAGACACTGCCTAGCCATAAGACTGATGTAACATTGGCTAGCTATAAGACTGACTCTCTCACATTAGACAAGCCCTGGTTGCTAGGAAACTAGCTACAATTTGGTTTATAATAATTGTAAATAAATCTGGTAAAGAGCATTGCAAGATATTACATAATTATAAGTAACATAGCTAACTTTAGGCTAATTTTAATGTATCTTGCATAAACCAGTAACCAAGCTCAGTGGCATGCTAGCTACCTACTGAACTATTTGTATTTCCACTCAGATAAATATTTGTAAGTAAATATCGGATGATTATTAGCTTGAATTCTGTAGTAAATGGGTGGTTTTGTTTGCTACATCAGCTAAGCTCCACGTTAGCGCTCACTAAAATCGTACAAAATGGAAAACAGAAGGTGAGACAACATGAAAAAGTCAAAACAGTTCATGTGTGTTAGCACATTCAGAGCTAGATCTGCATTAGCATTCAGTAAAGCTATTAGCATACAAGAAACAGCACTCTTAGCCATGCACGCGAGATTTTAGCATGCAGGTAAACTACGGCTAATTGGTTGTGTACCTGAGTCAGCACTTTTTGAGTTATGCTTTAATTTGTATCTGTCTGGAAAAAGGGAAAAAAACAGAGCAGGAGGAGAGAGAAAAATAAAAAACTGTTTCATTCAAAGATGTGTTTTTATTTTTATTTATTTATCAGGAAGTCACATGCTCTCGAGGATAACGTCCATGCTGAAACGAAGCAAAACACACACACACACACACAGCCTGAAGCATCACAGCCTTTATAATGAAGCAGACATGAAACAATATTAATACGAAATTTTTACTTTTTATATGATAAATAAATTTCCTGAAGTCTGACAGAGCAGGAACAGAAAGGAAATGAAGGAAGATGGAAGAGACTAAGGTAAAAATAGGAAGTATGGAAGGAAGGATAGAATAAGAAGTAAGGGAGGATAAATTAAGGAGGTAAGGAATGGATAGAATAGGAGGTAAGGGGATAGGGATAGAAGAGGAAGGAAATACAGAATACAAGTTGAATAAAAGGGAGGGAGGGAGGGAGGGAGGGAGGGAGGGAGGAAAGGAAGGAAGGAAGGAAGGAAGGAAGGAAGGAAGGAAGGAAGGACAAATTAGGAAGGACTGAAAAAAAAGAAGGGAGGAAAGAAGGAAGGAAGGAGAGAGGGAGGAAGTGACGAACAGACGGAAGAAAGGACAGACGAACGAAAGGAAGGAAGGAAGGAAGGAAGGAAGGACAAATTAGGAAGGACTGAAAAAAGGAAGAAGGGAGGGAGGAAAGGAAGGAAGTAAGAAAGGAAGAAAAGAGAGAGGAAGGGAGGGAAGGAGAAAGAAGAAGGAAAGTGAGAAAGACAACTATAAATTAAGTGAGGGAGAAAAAGAACATTAGAAAGAAAGAAAGAAAGAAAGGGAAAGTAAAGGAGGAGAAAATTAACTGAATTGAATTAGTAAATGTGTAAGTGTGTGTGTGTGTATGTGTGTGTGCGTGTGTGTGTGTGTATGTGTTGTGATGTGGTGATCAGCTCTTACTGTCACACACGTAGGGTTTGTCCTGATCGTCCCCCGTCACTGTCTCCGTCTTCCTACGGCTTGAACCTCGACCCTGAACAACACACACACACACACACACACACACAAACACACACACACACACACACAAACACACACACACACACACACACAAACACACACTCACACACACACACACACACACACACATGAAAGTTCCATGAAACAATAGAAACTGAATAAAATGACACCATGATATGCAGATGATTTCACTTTCACTCTTTAACATGCTACATTAAATTTTAAAATAGAAGTGTCCACTTTATTAGGAACACCCTACTCATTTATAGAATCTAATCAGCCAATCATGTAGAGGCTGGACGAGGCACCAACTCATCTTTAATTAATTAATCTTCACATCAAACTGAAGAATGAAGAAAAAGTCGGATCTCTGTGACTAGCGTAGATGATGGATGATGGTATCAGATGGGCTGGTTTCAAAAATTCCAGAAACTGCTCCAGCTCCAGCAATTTATTTAAAAAAAATAAATAAATGAATAAAATTTATAAAGTCAATCAAATTTACTAATCACTCCATCAGCTGCTCTGTCATAGCCCCCCCGTGTGAGTTCATGCTCTCAGGTGTCTGTCGTCACTCACCCTGCCTTTATTTCTCTGTTTCCTCTTCGGCGTCTCCACTTCGAACTCATCGTCGTCATGGAAACCGTCTCCATTTTCCTCAGCCTCCAGCACCCTCTGCAGGAGGAGGGGAAAGTTATTTTATTCCACTTTAATTCCCAGGTCCTTATAACACCCCTGACATCATTTATCACTTTAATTACTTCATAAAATACATTTATAATAATTATTTTAACACATTTATTAAGTGCAAGGAATTCCAGAAGATTCTCTGTTTTTTTATTATTATTATTATTAATTAATTTATTTATTTATCATTTTGATTTATTTTCATGTGACAATTTCTGCGGGATTTAAACATAAAATGAGAAAGAAATCTTAAGTGGTTTAGTTGCAGCATCATAAAGTAACTACAATTATTAGTTTTGAAATAATTAATTAATTAATAATTTAATTAATAAATAATTAATAATTTATTTTAAAAAGGTAAATATAATATGGGCCTAAAAATATAGTGCAGTATAACACTGTAAATGTTTTACATGTGTGTTTATTTAAACGTGTGTGTGTGTGTGTAGGTATGTGTGTGTGTGTGTGTGTGTTTACCTGAATCTCCAGCAGGGTTTCTTCTTCCTTGGAGCTGCTGCTTCTTTTGTCCAAAAGAGTGTCTCCTCTAATCAGAGCCTCCAGAGCCATGGCCTCGGCTGGGGGAGTCTCTCTCTTCAGCTCGGCTTCTGAGAGCGAGAGAAAGAGAGAGAGAGAGGTCAGTAAAGCAAAGTAAAGCAATAAACAGTACAAATATAGATATGAAGATGACAGATCTGAAAAAGAAGGAAGGGAAGGAAGTAGAATAGATGAAAGGAGGAAGGATACAAATGAAGGACACTAAAAGAAAATAAGCAATAAAGAACAGCATAGTGAGTAAAGAAAAGGAAAGAAATCTAGAATACAAGTAGGAATATAAATGGGGAAGGAAGGAAGGAAGGAAGGAAGGAGGGGAAAGAAGGAAAAAAAGAAAGACGAGGAAGCAGAAGTAAAAGAAAATCAAAAAGAATATATGAAAATCAAGAAAAATAAAAAGAAAGAAAATAAAAGGATGTAAAGAAGAAGAGGAGGAAGAAGAAAGGAAGAGAAAAAAGACATTAAGAAGAGAGACAGGTGAAGAAAACAAAAAAGGAAGAAAGGAAAAAACTAAGAAAAGAAGGGGTTAAAAAGAAGGTAAGAAAGACATGAAGAGAATAAAGGTGTGTGTTTGTGTGTGTGTGTGTGTGTGTATGTGTGTGTGTGTGTGTGGTTATTGATGATCAGGCTCTTTGTCTCACATGCACCTGTGTTAAATACATTTATTCTGTTCATCATCTGTCAGGACTCATGAAAGGAAAAAAGCCTCCAGGTGCTAAAGATAAAAGAAAAGAGAGAGAGAGAGAGAGAGAGCTGTGACCTTTGCCCTCCTGTCCTGTGCTTTGTTCTCTGCAGATGTGAACATCAGAGCGCTGCATCTTTTTTGTGAACGTTTCCTCTTCATCATTTAGTCATGTTTGTGTCTCATGGTCTGTCAGTGTGACGCTGATCACATCCTCTTACCTCACAACCTGATCATCATCACCCAGCCAAGACAGCAGATAATCAAGTCTGAACTCTTCACTGAGCTCAATTCCAGGTTCTCATGGTTCTACCACCTGGGGTAGAAGATGGTATCACAGGTGTAATGTAGAAGTGAGGTTATGAAGCAGGGCTTTTGCCCCGGGGTAGATGAAACTCTGCTCTGAAGCAGGATCAGCTGGGTTCACTAGGACCCAGGGGAGATCTTTCATAATAGAGTTAAAGAATGTTGAAAGAATGCAGGTTACGCCATCTTGGGTACATCCTGTACAGTAAATATATTATACATATACACTATATACTTTTATATACTACTACCTTTATTTATTTATTATTTATTTTGCACTATTGGTTGTATCCTGCCTTGATGCCCGATGACGCCTGAGATAGACAGGCTCCCCGTGACACGGGGATAGATCGGATAAGCGGTACAGACAATGAAATGAACTATTGGTTATCTCTGATCTGTGGTGTAAGTCCAGTCCACAACACCGGCTTTTCCCATTAGTCTGATTCCTGTTCCTGGGGATTACAGGACGCTGGGGGACGTGTTACTGGCTCTCCTCCAGGATCAGGGTAAACTTCTCTAATGTTCTTCCCAGGATACAGGAACATGAGGAATGTAACGGGGAATGTAACGTTTTCCCCGTCTGAGCTTAGTGCTGACTCTCTGATCACAAACACACACTGATCACAAACACACACTGATCACAAACACACACTGATCACAAACACACACACTGATCACAAACACACACTGATCACAAACACACACACTGATCACAAACACACACACACTGATCACAAACACACACTGATCACAAACACACACTGATCACAAACACACACTGATCACAAACATACACTGATCACAAACACACACACTGATCACAAACACACACTGATCACAAACACACACTGATCACAAACACACACTGATCACAAACACACACTGATCACAAACACACACACTGATCACAAACACACACTGATCACAAACACACACTGATCACAAACACACACTGATCACAAACACACACAGATCACAAACACACACTGATCACAAACACACACTGATCACAAACACACACACTGATCACAAACACACACTGATCACAAACACACACACTGATCACAAACACACACACACTGATCACAAACACACACTGATCACAAACACACACTGATCACAAACACACACACTGATCACAAACACACACACTGATCACAAACACACACTGATCACAAACACACACTGATCACAAACACACACACTGATCACAAACACACACTGATCACAAACACACACACTGATCACAAACACACACTGATCACAAACACACACACTGATCACAAACACACACTGATCACAAACACACACTGATCACAAACACACACACTGATCACAAACACACACTGATCACAAACACACACACTGATCACAAACACACACACACTGATCACAAACACACACTGATCACAAACACACACTGATCACAAACACACACACTGATCACAAACACACACACTGATCACAACACACACACACACTGATCACAAACACACACTGATCACAAACACACACACTGATCACAAACACACACTGATCACAAACACACACACTGATCACAAACACACACACTGATCACAAACACACACTGATCACAAACACACACTGATCACAAACACACACACTGATCACAAACACACACTGATCACAAACACACACTGATCACAAACACACACACTGATCACAAACACACACTGATCACAAACACACACTGATCACAAACACACACACTGATCACAAACACACACTGATCACAAACACACACACTGATCACAAACACACACTGATCACAAACACACACACTGATCACAAACACACACTGATCACAAACACACACACTGATCACAAACACACACTGATCACAAACACACACACTGATCACAAACACACACACTGATCACAAACACACACACTAATCACAAACACACACACTGATCACAAACATACACTGATCACAAACACACTGATCACAACACACTGATCACAAACACACACTGATCACAAACACACACTGATCACAACCACACACTGATCACAAACACACCCTGATCACAAACACACACTGATCACAAACACACACACTGATCACAAACACACACTGATCACAACACTGATCACAACACACACTGATCACAAACATACACACTGATCACAAACACACACTGATCACAAACACACACACTGATCACAAACACACACTGATCACAAACACACACACTGATCACAAACACACACTGATCACAAACACACACTGATCACAAACACACACTGATCACAAACACACACTGATCACAAACACACACACTGATCACAAACACACACTGATCACAAACACACACACTGATCACAAACACACACTGATCACAAACACACACACTGATCACAAACACACACACTGATCACAAACACACACTGATCACAAACACACACACTGATCACAAACACACACACTGATCACAAACACACACACTGATCACAAACACACACACTGATCACAAACACACACACTGATCACAAACACACACTGATCACAAACACACACACTGATCACAAACACACACTGATCACAAACACACACACTGATCACAAACACACACTGATCACAAACACACACACTGATCACAAACACACACTGATCACAAACACACACTGATCACAAACACACACACTGATCACAAACACACACTGATCACAAACACACACACTGATCACAAACACACACACTGATCACAAACACACACTGATCACAAACACACACACTGATCACAAACACACACACTGATCACAAAACACACACTGATCACAAACACACACACTGATCACAAACACACACACTGATCACAAACACACACACTGATCACAAACACACACACTGATCACAAACACACACTGATCACAAACACACACACTGATCACAAACACACACACTGATCACAAACACACACACTGATCACAAACACACACTGATCACAAACACACACACTGATCACAAACACACACACTGATCACAAACACACACACTGATCACAAACACACACTGATCACAAACACACACACTGATCACAAACACACATACTGATCACAAACACACACACTGATCACAAACACACACACTGATCACAAACACACACACTGATCACAAACACACACACTGATCACAAACACACACACTGATCACAAACACACACTGATCACAAACACACACACTGATCACAAACACACACACTGATCACAAACACACACTGATCACAAACACACACACTGATCACAAACACACACACTGATCACAAACACACACACTGATCACAAACACACACACTGATCACAAACACACACACTGATCACAAACACACACTGATCACAAACACACACACTGATCACAAACACACACACTGATCACAAACACACACACTGATCACAAACACACACACTGATCACAAACACACACTGATCACAAACACACACACTGATCACAAACACACACACTGATCACAAACACACACACTGATCACAAACACACACACTGATCACAAACACACACACTGATCACAAACACACACACTGATCACAAACACACACTGATCACAAACACACACTGATCACAAACACACACACTGATCACAAACACACACTGATCACAAACACACACACTGATCACAAACACACACTGATCACAAACACACACACTGATCACAAACACACACACTGATCACAAACACACACACTGATCACAAACACACACTGATCACAAACACACACACTGATCACAAACACACACTGATCACAAACACACACACTGATCACAAACACACACACTGATCACAAACACACACACTGATCACAAACACACACTGATCACAAACACACACACTGATCACAAACACACACACTGATCACAAACACACACTGATCACAAACACACACACTGATCACAAACACACACACTGATCACAAACACACACTGATCACAAACACACACTGATCACAAACACACACACTGATCACAAACACACACTGATCACAAACACACACACTGATCACAAACACACACACTGATCACAAACACACACTGATCACAAACACACACACTGATCACAAACACACACACTGATCACAAACACACACACTGATCACAAACACACACTGATCACAAACACACACACTGATCACAAACACACACACTGATCACAAACACACACTGATCACAAACACACACACTGATCACAAACACACACTGATCACAAACACACACACTGATCACAAACACACACTGATCACAAACACACACTGATCACAAACACACACACTGATCACAAACACACACACTGATCACAAACACACACACTGATCACAAACACACACACTGATCACAAACACACACACTGATCACAAACACACACTGATCACAAACACACACACTGATCACAAACACACACACTGATCACAAACACACACACTGATCACAAACACACACTGATCACAAACACACACTGATCACAAACACACACACTGATCACAAACACACACTGATCACAAACACACACACTGATCACAAACACACACACTGATCACAAACACACACACTGATCACAAACACACACTGATCACAAACACACACACTGATCACAAACACACACACTGATCACAAACACACACACTGATCACAAACACACACACTGATCACAAACACACACTGATCACAAACACACACACACTGATCACAAACACACACACTGATCACAAACACACACTGATCACAAACACACACACTGATCACAAACACACACACTGATCACAAACACACACTGATCACAAACACACACACTGATCACAAACACACACACTGATCACAAACACACACACTGATCACAAACACACACTGATCACAAACACACACACTGATCACAAACACACACTGATCACAAACACACACACTGATCACAAACACACACACTGATCACAAACACACACACTGATCACAAACACACACACTGATCACAAACACACACACTGATCACAAACACACACACTGATCACAAACACACACACTGATCACAAACACACACACTGATCACAAACACACACACTGATCACAAACACACACACTGATCACAAACACACACACTGATCACAAACACACACTGATCACAAACACACACTGATCACAAACACACACACTGATCACAAACACACACACTGATCACAAACACACACACTGATCACAAACACACACTGATCACAAACACACACACTGATCACAAACACACACTGATCACAAACACACACACTGATCACAAACACACACTGATCACAAACACACACACTGATCACAAACACACACTGATCACAAACACACACACTGATCACAAACACACACTGATCACAAACACACACACTGATCACAAACACACACACTGATCACAAACACACACTACTGATCACAAACACACACACTGATCACAAACACACACTGATCACAAACACACACACTGATCACAAACACACACACTGATCACAAACACACACACTGATCACAAACACACACTGATCACAAACACACACACTGATCACAAACACACACTGATCACAAACACACACTGATCACAAACACACACACTGATCACAAACACACACACTGATCACAAACACACATACTGATCACAAACACACACTGATCACAAACACACACACTGATCACAAACATACACACTGATCACAAACACACACACTGATCACAAACACACACTGACCACAAACACACACTGATCACAAACACACACTGATCACAAACACACACTGATCACAAACACACACTGATCACAAACACACACTGATCACAAACACACACACTGATCACAAACACACACTGATCACAAACACACACTGATCACAAACACACACACTGATCACAAACACACATACTGATCACAAACACACACTGATCACAAACACACACACTGATCACAAACATACACACTGATCACAAACACACACACTGATCACAAACACACATACTGATCACAAACATACACACTGATCACAAACACACACTGATCACAAACACACATACTGATCACAAACACACACTGATCACAAACACACACTGATCACAAACACACATACTGATCACAAACACACACTGATCACAAACACACACACTGTTCACAAACATACACACTGATCACAAACACACACACTGATCACAAACACACACTGATCACAAACACACACTGATCACAAACACACACTGATCACAAACACACACACTGATCACAAACACACACTGATCACAAACACACACACTGATCACAAACACACACTGATCACAAACACACACTGATCACAAACACACACTGATCACAAACACACACTGATCACAAACACACACACTGATCACAAACACACACTGATCACAAACACACACTGATCACAAACACACACACTGATCACAAACACACACTGATCACAAACACACACTGATCACAAACACACACACTGATCACAAACACACACACTGATCACAAACACACACACTGATCACAAACACACACTGATCACAAACACACACACTGATCACAAACACACACTGATCACAAACACACACTGATCACAAACACACACTGATCACAAACACACACACTGATCACAAACACACACTGATCACAAACACACACTGATCACAAACACACACACTGATCACAAACACACACACTGATCACAAACACACACTGATCACAAACACACACACTGATCACAAACACACACTGATCACAAACACACACTGATCACAAACACACACTGATCACAAACACACACACTGATCACAAACACACACTGATCACAAACACACACTGATCACAAACACACACACTGATCACAAACACACACACTGATCACAAACACACACTGATCACAAACACACACACTGATCACAAACACACACTGATCACAAACACACACACTGATCACAAACACACACTGATCACAAACACACACTGATCACAAACACACACACTGATCACAAACACACACTGATCACAAACATACACTGATCACAAACACACACACTGATCACAAACACACACTGATCACAAACACACACTGATCACAAACACACACACTGATCACAAACACACACACTGATCACAAACACACACTGATCACAAACACACACTGATCACAAACACACACACTGATCACAAACACACACTGATCACAAACACACACTGATCACAAACACACACTGATCACAAACACACACACTGATCACAAACACACACTGATCACAAACACACACACTGATCACAAACACACACTGATCACAAACACACACTGATCACAAACACACACTGATCACAAACACACACTGATCACAAACACACACTGATCACAAACACACACTGATCACAAACACACACTGATCACAAACACACACACTGATCACAAACACACACTGATCACAAACACACACTGATCACAAACACACACTGATCACAAACACACACACTGATCACAAACACACACTGATCACAAACACACACACTGATCACAAACACACACTGATCACAAACACACACTGATCACAAACACTGATCAGAACACACACTGATCACAAACACACACTGATCACAAACACACACTGATCACAAACACACACTGATCACAAACACACACACTGATCACAAACACACACTGATCACAAACACACACACTGATCACAAACACACACTGATCACAAACACACACTGATCACAAACACACACTGATCACAAACACACACACTGATCACAAACACACACTGATCACAAACACACACACTGATCACAAACACACACTGATCACAAACACACACACTGATCACAAACACACACTGATCACAAACACACACTGATCACAAACACACACTGATCACAAACACACACACTGATCACAAACACACACTGATCACAAACACACACTGATCACAAACACACACACTGATCACAAACACACACTGATCACAAACACACACTGATCACAAACACACACACTGATCACAAACACACACTGATCACAAACACACACTGATCACAAACACACACACTGATCACAAACACACACACTGATCACAAACACACACTGATCACAAACACACACACTGATCACAAACACACACTGATCACAAACACACACTGATCACAAACACACACACTGATCACAAACACACACTGATCACAAACACACACACTGATCACAAACACACACACTGATCAGAACACACACTGATCACAAACACACACTGATCACAAACACTGATCAGAACACACACTGATCACAAACACACACTGATCACAAACATACACACTGATCACAAACACACACTGATCACAAACACACACACTGATCACAAACACACACACTGATCACAAACACACACACTGATCACAAACACACACTGATCACAAACACACACACTGATCACAAACACACACACTGATCACAAACACACACTGATCACAAACACACACACTGATCACAAACACACACACTGATCACAAACACACACTGATCACAAACACACACACTGATCACAAACACACACACTGATCACAAACACACACTGATCACAAACACACACACTGATCACAAACACACACTGATCACAAACACACACTGATCACAAACACACACACTGATCACAAACACACACTGATCACAAACACACACTGATCACAAACACACACACTGATCACAAACACACACTGATCACAAACACACACACTGATCACAAACACACATACTGATCACAAACACACACTGATCACAAACACACACACTGATCACAAACACACACACTGATCACAAACACACACTGATCACAAACACACACACTGATCACAAACACACACTGATCACAAACACACACTGATCACAAACACACACTGATCACAAACACACACTGATCACAAACACACACTGATCACAAACACACACACTGATCACAAACACACACACTGATCACAAACACACATACTGATCACAAACACACACTGATCACAAACACACACTGATCACAAACACACACTGATCACAAACACACACACTGATCACAAACACACACTGATCACAAACACACACTGATCACAAACACACACTGATCACAAACACACACACTGATCACAAACACACACTGATCACAAACACACACTGATCACAAACACACACTGATCACAAACACACACACTGATCACAAACACACATACTGATCACAAACACACACTGATCACAAACACACACTGATCACAAACACACACTGATCACAAACATACACTGATCACAAACACACACACTGATCACAAACACACACACTGATCAGAACACACACTGATCACAAACACACACTGATCACAAACACTGATCAGAACACACACTGATCACAAACACACACTGATCACAAACACACACACTGATCAGAACACACACTGATCACAAACACACACACTGATCACAAACACACACTGATCACAAACACACACTGATCACAAACACACACACTGATCACAAACACACACTGATCACAAACACACACTGATCACAAACACACACACTGATCACAAACACACACTGATCACAAACACACACTGATCACAAACACACACTGATCACAAACACACACTGATCACAAACACACACTGATCACAAACACACACACTGATCACAAACACACACACTGATCACAAACACACACTGATCACAAACACTGATCAGAACACACACTGATCACAAACACACACTGATCACAAACACACACACTGATCACAAACACACACTGATCACAAACACACACTGATCACAAACACACACTGATCACAAACACACACACTGATCACAAACACACACTGATCACAAACACACACTGATCACAAACACACACTGATCACAAACACACACACTGATCACAAACACACACACTGATCACAAACACACACTGATCACAAACACACACTGATCACAAACACACACACTGATCACAAACACACACTGATCACAAACACACACACTGATCACAAACACACACTGATCACAAACACACACACTGATCACAAACACACACACTGATCACAAACACACACACTGATCACAAACACACACTGATCACAAACACACACACTGATCACAAACACACACACTGATCACAAACACACACTGATCACAAACACACACACTGATCACAAACATACACTGATCACAAACACACACTGATCACAAACACACACACTGATCACAAACACACACTGATCACAAACACTGATCACAAACACACACTGATCACAAACACACACTGATCACAAACACACACACTGATCACAAACACACACTGATCACAAACACACACACTGATCACAAACACACATACTGATCACAAACACACACTGATCACAAACACACACACTGATCACAAACACACACTGATCACAAACACACACTGATCACAAACACACACACTGATCACAAACACACACTGATCACAAACACTGATCACAAACACACACTGATCACAAACACACACTGATCACAAACACACACACTGATCACAAACACACACTGATCACAAACACACACACTGATCACAAACACACACTGATCACAAACACACACACTGATCACAAACACACACTGATCACAAACACTGATCACAAACACACACTGATCACAAACACACACTGATCACAAACACACACACTGATCACAAACACACACTGATCACAAACACACACTGATCACAAACACACACACTGATCACAAACACACACTGATCACAAACACACACTGATCACAAACACACTGATCACAAACATACACTGATCACAAACACACACACTGATCACAAACACACACTGATCACAAACACACTGATCACAAACATACACTGATCACAAACATACACTGATCACAAACACACACACTGATCACAAACACACACTGATCACAAACACACACACTGATCACAAACACACACTGATCACAAACACACACACTGATCACAAACACTGATCACAAACACACACTGATCACAAACACACACTGATCACAAACACACACACTGATCACAAACATACACTGATCACAAACACACACTGATCACAAACACACACTGATCACAAACACACA
This sequence comes from Hemibagrus wyckioides, assembly GCF_019097595.1. NCBI lineage: Eukaryota > Metazoa > Chordata > Actinopteri > Siluriformes > Bagridae > Hemibagrus > Hemibagrus wyckioides. The sequence goes on along the minus strand of NC_080734.1, from coordinate 3,701,223 downwards.
CTGATCACAAACACACACTGATCACAAACACACACACTGATCACAAACACACACACTGATCACAAACACACACTGATCACAAACACACACACTGATCACAAACACACACTGATCACAAACACACACTGATCACAAACACACACACTGATCACAAACACACACACTGATCACAAACACACACACTGATCACAAACACACACACTGATCACAAACACACACTGATCACAAACACACACACTGATCACAAACACACACACTGATCACAAACACACACTGATCACAAACACACACTGATCACAAACACACACACTGATCACAAACACACACTGATCACAAACACACACTGATCACAAACACACACTGATCACAAACACACACTGATCACAAACACACACTGATCACAAACACACACACTGATCACAAACACACACTGATCACAAACATACACTGATCACAAACACACACACTGATCACAAACACACACTGATCACAAACACACACTGATCACAAACACACACACTGATCACAAACACACACTGATCACAAACACACACACTGATCACAAACACACACACTGATCACAAACACACACACTGATCACAAACACACACACTGATCACAAACACACACTGATCACAAACACACACACTGATCACAAACACACACTGATCACAAACACACACTGATCACAAACACACACTGATCACAAACACACACACTGATCACAAACACACACTGATCACAAACACACACACTGATCACAAACATACACTGATCACAAACACACACACTGATCACAAACACACACTGATCACAAACACACACTGATCACAAACACACACACTGATCACAAACACACACTGATCACAAACACACACACTGATCACAAACACACACTGATCACAAACACACACTGATCACAAACACACACACTGATCACAAACACACACTGATCACAAACACACACTGATCACAAACACACACTGATCACAAACACACACACTGATCACAAACACACACTGATCACAAACACACACTGATCACAAACATACACTGATCACAAACACACACACTGATCACAAACACACACTGATCACAAACACACACACTGATCACAAACATACACTGATCACAAACACACACACTGATCACAAACACACACTGATCACAAACACACACTGATCACAAACACACACACTGATCACAAACACACACTGATCACAAACACACACTGATCACAAACACACACACTGATCACAAACACACACACTGATCACAAACACACACACTGATCACAAACACACACTGATCACAAACACACACTGATCACAAACACACACACTGATCACAAACACACACTGATCACAAACACACACTGATCACAAACACACACACTGATCACAAACACACACTGATCACAAACACACACACTGATCACAAACACACACTGATCACAAACACACACTGATCACAAACACACACACTGATCACAAACACACACACTGATCACAAACACACACACTGATCACAAACACACACACTGATCACAAACACACACTGATCACAAACACACACACTGATCACAAACACACACTGATCACAAACACACACACTGATCACAAACACACACTGATCACAAACACACACACTGATCACAAACATACACTGATCACAAACACACACACTGATCACAAACACACACACTGATCACAAACACACACTGATCACAAACACACACTGATCACAAACACACACTGATCACAAACACACACACTGATCACAAACACACACACTGATCACAAACACACACACTGATCACAAACACACACACTGATCACAAACACACACACTGATCAGAACAGTAATGATGTGTGTTAATGTACTAATGATGTGTGTCTCTCTCTCTCTTTTTGTCTCTCCTTCTGTCTCTCTGACTCTGTCTCTTTCTGTCTCTCTCTCTCTCTCTCTCTCTCTCTCTCTCTCTTTCTGTCTTTCCATATTACAGATAATAAACTCCACTGCTCTTGTCATCAAGTTTGGTCCAGTTTCACCCTGGAGCTGAGGTTATTTTAAAAAGTCAATTTATATTAAATTTACAAATAACAGATAATCCTACACTATACTGCCAAAACTTTTGGGACGTCTGCCTTTACATGCACATGAATTTTAATGACTTTAATAACATCCCATTCTCAATCCATAGAGTTTAATATGGAGTTGTCCCACCTTTTACAGCTATAACAGCTTCAACTCTTCTGGGAAGGCTTTCCTCAAGGTTTAGGAGTGTGTTTATGGGAATTTTTGACCATTCCTCTAGAAGTACATTTGTGAGGTCAGGTACTGATGTTGGATGAGAAGACCTGGCTCGCAGTCTCCGCTCTAATTCATCCCAAAGGTGTTCTGTATGCAGTCATGTAAGGCTTGGACGCAGCTCCTCGGCCATGAAAACCCGTTCCATGAAGTTCTCTATGCACTGGTCTTGAGCTAATCTGAAGGTCACATGAAGTTTGGAGGTTGTAGTTATTGACTCTGCAGAAAGTAGGTGACTTCTGTGCACTGTGTTCCTCAGCATGCGCTGACCCCGCTCTGTGATTTCACGTGGACTACCACTTCAGGGCTGAGTTCCTGTTGTTATAATACCACGAACAGTTGACCATGGAATATTTAGTAGTGAGGAAATTTTACGAGTGGACTAAATGTGTGTAGAAGCAGTCTGCATGCCTAGGGGCTGGATTTTATACACCTGTGGCCAGGGAAGTGATTGGAACATCCGAATTCAAGGATTTGGAGGGGTGTCCCAAAACTTTTGGCAATATAGTGACTTTATCTATCTATCTATCTATCTATCTATCTATCTATCTATCTATCTATCTATCTATCTATCTATCTATCTATCTATCTATCTATCTATCTAAGTACAACTGCATATTATTATTTAAAACCTAAATATTTATGTAATGATACGAATCCCAATAACAATATATGTATTATTTATACATGTTGCTCTATATAATTTGTGTTAAACTAAAATATTGAACATACAAACCTAAAAATTAAACATTAATAAAAATATCAATTTTATATGTACTGATAAAAATTTATTTGTAATTTCATTTTAATTCTGTATTTTACAAATTTCATTTCATATCATTTTTCTTTTCTTAAACTATATGTTACGTGCCACGGCACGTATTTCGGTTATTATGATGGCTTTGTTTACAGCGTAACCGATTGGGAGGAACGTGATGCAGTTGGCCGCATGCCATATACCTGCCGCTGACGGGAGGAGCCGAGTCGCGCTATCGCCGCCCCGGATGATTAACCGGAAGAAGGGTCAGGCTATAAAAGCGAGACACTGACACCGCATCGGGCGCGGCGTTTTGTTTCTGCTTGTGTGTGCAATCGCGTGGTTTGTTTGTCTGTCTAAATACTTGGTGTATTGAGGTGTATGTACAGCTGTGTGTGTTTGTGTAGTGTTGTGCTGACGGGGCTCGGACAGGTAAGAAAGAGCGCGCTCATACACTGTGCAACACGTAGGACGTCACACTGTCTAGACACTTTAGGAAAGGGGCGGGTGCCACCCCCTGTATTTAAGTTTGTAAGGGAAGCGCAGTATAGGCAGGTTTTTGGTTTCACTTTTGTTTGTAGTCCAGGATGTATTAAAAATAAAGCAGCGTTAGGGAAGTATCATTTTTTCTTTTACTTGGTTTTCTTTTCTTCAGCACCGCCGTTGTCCAGCCCCGTGTTTGGCTTGTTTGTGAAATTTGTAAATATTGTAAATACGTGTTTTCTGTTGTACAGCACAGTAAACTGATTAAGCACTACAGGTTGTGTCGCGAAACCTTGTTTTTTTTTTATTCAGCCAGTCTACACTGTGTGTCATTGTTTAGACCCGGTTTGGACTCTTTCACCCACTATCAGCTTGATAAACCACCGGTTGCTGACCCTGAGTCTCCCCTAGGCCTACTTCGGGGTCGTAACAATTGGGGGCTCGTCCGGGATATCCTTATATTTTTGTCTATCCCGTGTATTTGGTGGTTATCGTGCTTGGTGTGTGGTTAGGTTATCTGGGTAACGTGGACTTGTAGTTGCTACCGCTTTAAACATGGCTACATTTGATCTGCAGGCCTTCGTGAGTGCTCCCTCTCTTGAGTGTTTGGATAATTGTAGAAAGGACAATTTGTTAGAAATTGCAGCCCATTTTGAACTTCCTGCGTCAAGGCAACTCGTAAAGAAAGAGATTAAAAGGCTTATATTGGAAAAACTGGTGGAGTTGCATCTGTTAGGTCCTTCAGTTGACCCTGAAGTTGTTGTTGGCTTAAGTACTCCTGTTGAGGCTGTTGAACGGGAGTCTACATTGCACCTCCCCAAGACTAAGGCAACTTTACCTAGGTTCGAACCATTTTCTCCACAGACCTCTGGGTCCCGAGAGGGTGCCCGTGTAAAGGTGCGCGTAAGGCGCTTGGAACTGGAAAAGGAGGAGCGTGCGGAGCAAAGGAGGGCTGAATATGAATTAAAGCTCGCGATCCGTCGTATGGAGCTGGATTTGGAGAGGGAAATTCGGTTCAGGGAATTAGATCTGAGGGTAAAGGAGTTTACTCCCATGTCTTCTACCCAGCCGAGTCTGCCTTCTCTCTCCGTTCCTAAGCCTGAGCCTCCAGCTCCCCCTCCAGTTGTACCCGTTCCAGGAGGAGTTGTGGATTCGAGCCCTTCTTTTGCCATTACAAAACACATTGCACTCGTGCCGCCTTTTAGAGAGACTGAAATTGACACATACTTTAGTGTGTTTGAGAGAATTGCTAATTCTCTAAAGTGGCCAAAAGAGTTGTGGACATTATTACTCCAATGTAAGCTGGTTGGAAAAGCTCAGGAGGTCTGTTCTTCACTGTCTGTACCCGATAGTATGGATTATGACACGGTAAAAGCTGAAATTCTTCGAGCATATGAGCTTGTACCTGAAGCTTATCGTCAGAGGTTTCGGAACTTCAGAAAGACACAGACACAAACTTATGTGGAGTTTGCTAGGGAGAAAGCTCTCCTTTTTGATAAGTGGACTGCAGCAAGTAAGGTTAACAGTCAGGAGACAATGAGGGAACTAATGCTTCTAGAGGATTTTAAAAATTGTCTGCCTGAACGGGTTTCAGTTTATTTGAATGAGTGCAAGGTTAACACTCTGTCCCAAGCTGCTGTGTTGGCTGATGAATTTATCCTAACACACAAAATGTTGTTCTTATCTAAACCTAAGCAACCAATTCCAGGTGAACAGAAGCCAAAACCAGAACAGCCAGGACCAGTGAGTTCCCCTGGTCGCAACAGGACAAGATCATTAAATGTTGATTGTTTTTATTGTCACAGGCCTGGTCATGTGGCTGCTGATTGTTTTGCCTTGAAACGAAAGCAGGAGAGACAGGAAAAGAGTTCTGGTCTTGATGTCAAACAACCAAAAGGTGTGGGGTTTGTGAAAACCATTTCTCAACAGTCTGTGGTAAGTGCAGATGAATGCTACAAACCATTTCTTTCTCGTGGTAGTGTGTCTATTTTAGAAGGTAAGGAACAAGAGATTGTAATTCTACGTGACACTGGAGCAGCTCAGTCTTTTATTCGTGAAGGCTTACTTGCCCTATCAGAACACACATTTACTGGATCTTATGCTCTTTGCCAGGGCTTAGAGATGGGGTATGTTTGTGTTCCCTTGCATTATGTGTCTTTGAAATCTGGTGTTGTGACTGGTACTGTTAAAGTTGGAGTTCGGCCGGTTTTACCAGTTACTGGTGTAGATTTTATTCTAGGTAATGACCTAGCCGGTGGGAAAGTTGTTCCAGTAGTGGAAGTGTCTGAGGTTTGTGCTGATTGCCAATCTGATGATCTGGCAGAGAAACTTCCAGAGGTTTTTTCTTCATGTGTGGTAACACGGTCCCAAGCAAAATATTCTGGTGATGTTTTGGATCTTTCTGACTCATTTTTCACACAAGAAAACTCTGGGGAATTAGTTCAGCCAGATGTTAAAACCCAGCTGCTTACAGGCCCCTTGTCTAGTAAAAGTGTTACTAGAAATGAATTAATTTCGGAACAACATTGTGATGAAAGTTTACACTCCTTCTTTACTGCGATACCTGACATTAATGATGTGGACAAGAAACAAGTGGCTTTCTTTCTAGATGACGGTTTGTTGATGCGCAAGTGGACTTCTAGAGTAGATGAAACTACAGATGCTGTTTTTCAGATTGTGGTTCCTTTAAAGTATCGACACTTGGTTTTGAGTGTAGCCCATGATCATCCCTGGTCTGGACATTTGGGGGTTACCAAGACATACAACCGAGTGTTGAAACATTTTTTCTGGCCACGGCTACGCCAAGACGTAGTTAAGTATTGTGCTTTATGTGAGACATGTCAGAAGGTAGGAAAACCAAACCAGGTGATTCCTCCTGCTCCCTTGCACCCTATTCCTGTGATGGGAGAACCTTTCGAAAAGGTGTTGGTTGACTGTGTAGGTCCTTTGCCCAAAACAAAAGCAGGAAATCAGTTTTTACTCACTATTATGTGTACTGCTACAAGATTTCCAGAGGCAATTCCACTACGCCGAATTACAGCACAGACTGTAGTTAAAGCACTTACAAAGTTCTTTACTACATTTGGCCTTCCAAGGGTAGTGCAGACAGACAGAGGAACTAACTTTACGTCCACTTTGTTTTCACAGATCATTCAAATGCTAGGGGTACAACATCAAATGTCAAGTCCGTACCATCCAGAGTCACAAGGAGCATTAGAACGATTTCATCAGTCCTTAAAATCTATGTTGAGGAAGTTTTGCATGGACAGTGGAAAAGACTGGGACGAGGGTGTGCCATTGGTTTTGTTTGCTGCTCGAGGGGCAGTTCAGGAATCTTTGGGGTTCAGTCCAGCGGAACTAGTTTTTGGACATTCTGTAAGAGGCCCATTGAAGGTATTAAAAGAGACATTCATGTCTAATAAAGTAGAGCCATGCAAGAATGTTTTGGATTATACCAGTGCTTTTCGTGAACGGTGGCACAGAGCTTGTCAGCTAGCAAAGAAAATGCTAGATAAGTCGCAGGCTAAGATGAAGCGGTGTTTTGACCAAAGATCAGTGTCCCGTGAATTTAAAACGGGTGACAAAGTGCTGGTTCTTTTACCCATTCTTGGGTCTGCACTGTCTTCAAAGTTTCTAGGGCCGTATATAATCAAGGAGAAGTTAAGTCAAACTGATTATGTCATTGATACGCCAGATCGGAAACGTAAGAGTCGAGTGTGTCATATAAATATGTTGAAGCCATTTCTAGATCGGGAAATGCCTGTGGAGGGTCTTCCGGTTCCTGAACTTGTGCAAGGTGGACAGAAAGCTGCTGTAGCAGTAGTGCCTATTGCTGCGTCTTGGGAGTCTGATGAGCACTTAGTCAAGCAGTCTTCAACCCAGTTGGGGGCTAGACTCATGAACTCCCAGATTTTAAAAACTCTTGAGTCTGATAGTCTCTCGCTGGTTGCTCATTTACCTGACCTTCAGCGTAGAGATATTGTGGCTTTAATTAAGGAGTTTCCCTCCATATTTAGTGACGTGCCCACACAGACATCTGTCTTACAACATGACATTAAAGTGATAAAGGATACACCATTAAAACAACATCCTTATCGTCTCAATTCCACCAAACGTGAAATCTTGCGTAAGGAAGCGGAATACTTGTTGGAACATGGCTTAGCAGTCCCTAGCTGTAGTCTGTGGAGCTCACCATGTGTGTTGGTGCCAAAACCTGATGGTACTTTTAGACTCTGTACAGACTATAGAAAACTCAATGCCATAACTGTGACTGATTCATTTCCTCTGCCGCGAATTGACGACTGCATTGATACGGTAGGTAAGGCCAGTTTTGTTACAAAGTTGGATCTTCTTAAAGGATACTGGCAGGTCCCACTAACCCGAAGGGCTTCAGAGCTGTCTGCGTTTGTGACACCAGATGCTTTTTTACAGTATACAGTGATGCCTTTTGGGTTGAAAAACTCACCTGCTACGTTCCAAAGACTTGTTAATACAGTTCTTGCTGGTGTACCAAATTGCATAGCCTATTTGGATGATTTGGTCATACATTCTTGTGATTGGCAAAGTCATGTGAAGTCTCTTCGAACTGTGTTTACCAAGTTAAAAGAGGCTAATTTGACACTAAACTTGGCAAAATGTGAATTTGCACAAGCTACTGTGGTTTATCTTGGGATGAGGGTTGGTCATGGAATTGTTTGTCCACTGCAAGCTAAAGTTAAGGCCATTATTGATTTCCCTGTGCCCACAACCCGACGTGAATTGCGTAGATTTTTAGGAATGGTTGGCTATTACCGCGGGTTTTGCAAAAACTTTTCTTCTGTTGCAGAACCTCTAACTTCATTGCTGAGCCCTGCGGCTACCTTCAGATGGTCTCATGATTGTCAACTTGCTTTTAATAATGTGAAAGCTTTGTTGTGTTCTGCTCCGGTTCTAGCTGCCCCTGACTTTGCTAAACCTTTTAAGTTGGAAATTGATGCGAGTGGTGTGGGGATCGGCGCAGTGTTACTTCAGGAAGGTAAAAATGAAGTAAATCATCCAGTCTGCTATTACTCACGTAAGTTAAATAAACATCAGGTAAAATATTCTACAATTGAGAGAGAAGCACTGGCGTTACTTCTGGCTCTGCAGCACTTTGAGGTGTACGTAGGCTCAAGCCTATGGCCTGTAGTTGTGTACACAGATCATAATCCCCTTGTGTTTCTATCTAGGATGTACAACCACAATCAATGGCTAATGAGGTGGTTTCTGGTTATCCAAGAATACAATTTGGAGATGAGACACAAAAAGGGTGTTGAAAATAAAATAGCTGATGCTCTTTCTAGAGTGTAAAATATCCTAGTAGGATAATTTTTTTTGAGGAGGGGCGTGTTACGTGCCACGGCACGTATTTCGGTTATTATGATGGCTTTGTTTACAGCGTAACCGATTGGGAGGAACGTGATGCAGTTGGCCGCATGCCATATACCTGCCGCTGACGGGAGGAGCCGAGTCGCGCTATCGCCGCCCCGGATGATTAACCGGAAGAAGGGTCAGGCTATAAAAGCGAGACACTGACACCGCATCGGGCGCGGCGTTTTGTTTCTGTTTGTGTGTGCAATCGCGTGGTTTGTTTGTCTGTCTAAATACTTGGTGTATTGAGGTGTATGTACAGCTGTGTGTGTTTGTGTAGTGTTGTGCTGACGGGGCTCGGACAGGTAAGAAAGAGCGCGCTCATACACTGTGCAACACGTAGGACGTCACACTGTCTAGACACTTTAGGAAAGGGGCGGGTGCCACCCCCTGTATTTAAGTTTGTAAGGGAAGCGCAGTATAGGCAGGTTTTTGGTTTCACTTTTGTTTGTAGTCCAGGATGTATTAAAAATAAAGCAGCGTTAGGGAAGTATCATTTTTTCTTTTACTTGGTTTTCTTTTCTTCAGCACCGCCGTTGTCCAGCCCCGTGTTTGGCTTGTTTGTGAAATTTGTAAATATTGTAAATACGTGTTTTCTGTTGTACAGCACAGTAAACTGATTAAGCACTACAGGTTGTGTCGCGAAACCTTGTTTTTTTTTTATTCAGCCAGTCTACACTGTGTGTCATTGTTTAGACCCGGTTTGGACTCTTTCACCCACTATCAGCTTGATAAACCACCGGTTGCTGACCCTGAGTCTCCCCTAGGCCTACTTCGGGGTCGTAACACTATACAAACGTCAATGTATATAATAATTCCCTATATCAGGCTGCAGGACTAGAATTTCAATAATAATAGAACTGTATTGTCAGGAACAGCTGGACAGTTCCCTGCCAGGCCCAGAGAGGGCGCTGGCAGGTGAACCTTGGAAGCCTGCTTCTTTGTGTGTCTTTTGTTACGCCCTTCCTATTGTTCCTATCCTGATTGTGTCACCTGTATCCCATTAGCCCTAATGTCTACCCCTATAAATAGGGATCCTTGTGTTTGTGTCCTTGTCCATGATTGTTATCTGTACTGTGGTTTCTGTTGGGGTTTTGTTTGCTAGGTTCCATGTCCAAGCTAAGGTCTAGGTTTTGTTTACTTTAGTTTAGTTAACCACGCCATGTCTTGTTACGTTTGTTTCCCTATGTCGCGTCTTAAATGTAATAAAAGCAGTGCTTCGCTGAATCCTGCGCATGGGTCTCATTACACCGTGTGCTGGCGTGCGCACACACACCACGGGCGTCTGGGGTCGAGCCCCGCATAGGGCGGGGGTCCCAGACGTTACAGAATCATGGACCATCTTTGAGACCCAGCAGGATTCCCAGCTGGTTCCTGTATCCAGCAAGGATTTGCAGTCTGCTGGCTAGAGCCCTGGACAACCGGTGGAGGGCATCCGGCGGATCCTTTTCCCCGTTTCCCCTGGGAGGTGTCCCCATCTTTACTACGGTCGAGGACGTCGCTCCCTCAGGGAATTTATAAGGAGGACGTCACTCGACTTCAGGCCATGGGGGGCACCCCCTTTTTATCGGTCCCACTGGAGGTGGGCTTCCACCATTTTCCAGCCGGGGACGCCGCTCCGCGATGGAGTTTCCGTGGAGGACGTCGCTCGGCACCACGGGTGGAAGACGCTTCCCTCCCGTCTCTTGCCATGGCCGGATGTCAACTTACCCCTGGGACCTGGGGCATCGCCGTAGACTGCATTTATGAACTACATCAGGCCTTGCATCTCCCCTCTATGAACTACATCTTCCGCCTACTCCTGAGGCGTCCCCTAGGCGGAGGTTGGGCGCTTCGGGAGCTGCGCCTTAGAGGAGGGGGTTATGTCAGGAACAGCTGGACAGTTCCCTGCCAGGCCCAGAGAGGGCGCTGGCAGGTGAACCTTGGAAGCCTGCTTCTTTGTGTCTTTTGTTACGCCCTTCCTATTGTTCCTATCCTGATTGTGTCACCTGTATCCCATTAGCCCTAATGTCTACCCCTATAAATAGGGATCCTTGTGTTTGTGTCCTTGTCCATGATTGTTATCTGTACCGTGGTTTCTGTTGGGGTTTTGTTTGCTAGGTTCCATGTCCAAGCTAAGGTCTAGGTTTTGTTTACTTTAGTTTAGTTAACCACGCCATGTCTAGTGTTACGTTTGTTTCCCTATGTCGCGTCTTAAATGTAATAAAAGCAGTGCTTCGCTGAATCCTGCGCATGGGTCTCATTACACCGTGTGCCGGCGTGCGCACACACACCACGGGCGTCTGGGGTCGAGCCCCGCATAGGGCGGGGGTCCCAGACGTTACATGTATTATCATGTAACTCGTGATACGCAGTGTCGCTTCTATACGCGTACGTGATCGTAATTCCTGGGAAAAACGTCCAGGAACTTGGAGCATTTCCTGGAAACCTGTAGACACAATAATAATGACTTCCTCTCAGCCGTAGAGCTCAGGAAGAGATCGTGCCAAATCGTCTTTAAAGGAAAATTTTGTGAAAATAAAACGGTAAAAATTCTTTGCTTTTTCTCAAGCCAGTGGAGAGAGAATGCTCAGGGAGTTAAGGAGGAACAAATGGATAAAAATCCCTGTGTTTAATAAGCTCCAGGGTTAAAGTAGATGTTTTATAGTTATGGACTTGAATAACGAGAGCAGTGGAGTTGTTTAACAGAGCTGGGAACATTTACAGACTCGTTATGAGGGAAAGAAATCCTACATGAACTGAGCTTACAGAGTTAAAGCCCTGTACAGATGTCACATGACGTCACATGATGTCATCACAATACACATAACACAGGTCTCCTTATTGTGCCAAGCATTGTGTCATGTTATTGCAGTAATTCTGTGATTTCACTTAATATTGGATAGATAGATAGATAGCCAATACGTTTGGAATTGATTGTATAGATAGGGTGGAGTAGGTAATGATAATAATAATATTATTATTATTATTATTATTATTATTATTAATCAGCTTCCTTGCTGCATTATAAATGGATATATACTGTGTGAATTTATTAGACTTTAAGTAACTGACATAACATCCAGTGTAACTGCGTGTCATTGTTTTACTGGGAAATTTACTGGAAACTTTATATAATAATTTTCCTAAATGTTTTTAAACAAACCCATTTCTCTGATTCAGTGTATGCGTATTAAATAGTGTGTGAGAGTCGAGAAAACAATGCTGCTGGCAGGACTGTGGACACACACAGACCTTTATTCCTCACTTATCCAGTTTCTTAAGCTCTCCTTCTCCCCTTCTCCCCTCTGTCAACACTCCCCACATCACCACCGTGCAAAACACCCACAGCAAGACTCACTTCCACTCGAATGCCGCACGGACCAGTGGTTTAAGAGGCCCGAGCAGGGCACAGAGACCGAGAGAGACACAGAGAAGGGTAATAGGAGCCAGATGGGGGCAGGAATACAGCCTTTAAATGACCACGGAGAAAAGGAATGAGAGAAAAAGACAAGGGGGAAATATGAAGCCAAGGTGTACAGCGTGGGAGGGAGTGCAAGTGTGTGTGTGTGTGAGAGAGAGAGAGAGAGAGAGAAAGACAGAGAGAGAGAGAAAGCAAGCTTGTGTCGTTCACATACCAAGCCTGAGTTCACACAGTCTGAGCTGAGGGTCGATTGGTGGATGCAGTCGCCTCTTCTTTCTCCAACAGCGGGCGGGGTAGGTGTACATCTGACCCGCAGCCAGTCCTGTGCCAACACACACACACACACACACACACACAGACATGCAAGGGTGTGTGTAAAACACATACTAAGCACGTCTAAACGTCTGATTATGCATCACTCAAATAGCAACAAAACACGACTTCAGACTTCAGTAGAAACAGATGCTGGTGGAGGGAGCAAGGGCGAGAGACATCGACTGTGAGAGGGAGAGAGAGAGATGTGAGGATAGATAAGCTGTAAATAAGCTAAATAAAAAACATGTAATAAACACTGGTTCACCACAAACTACAGGGTGTGTCCAGGACACCGAAGCTGGATTTTTCCTTCTATTTGTGTCCGGCTCTCAGCCGCACGGTTAGCTTCTGCGTCCTCGAGGAAAATATTCCAGTTTAATTGAGTTCATAATCCAGTAAGAGACTCAGCAGAACACGGTTCATCGAGTTAACAGAACCGAGGCAATTACGGCTTCAGATTTTACGCTGACCTCTGCAATTACTGGCACCTTTTAAAAAAACATGATGAAAAGGTAAAAGTAACTTATATGAACCTCAGCCCTAAAATCTGGCTTCCTCTGCCGTGAGGTTACGACTGGATAACTGAGACACAGCGTGTACGCTGGTTTCAAAAGTATTGGCGCCCCGCCATTTCAAATTCAGTGACTACATTGAGTTACTTGTTTTTGCTTTAGATATATGATGATCTTCTAAATGAATGAATGAATGAATGAATAAATAAATAAATAATATGAAGTAATTCTTTTTTATTTTTATTAATTTTATTTATTTATTTTTTTAATAATTTAAAAAACATCCATAAATTCATGGCATAGGCAGTATTCTGGTAAAAAGGCACATTTCTTTCAATAATTGTTTTAACCTTAAGCCTTTCAGTTAGAAGTCAAATAAATCTCCTGTTCAGTTAATTAACAATTAAATACTGTAATAATAATTCATAATTGGTCCAGTAATTTAACAGAACGTTTTCAACATGTTTGTACATTATGTTTATTTCATATAAGTTTATAAGGAATTCAAGACAAAGCTAATTAAAAGTGAGTTATTTACACACGTATAAGTAAGTAAATAAATAAGTGTGTGTAAAAGTTCTGGAAAAAGCTGGAACGGATTATCTACATTTACATTATTTCTGATGGGAAAATTTGTTTCACAATACACATTTTCACCTTAAGAACTCGCCTCCAGAACAAATTCCACTGTATGTGTCCACTTTTACATATTTACATATCTTATAAGAGCCTGGTTAACTTACTGAGGGTAGAGATGTCAAGGAAGACTTTACAGTTGTGTACAGCTAATTCTATCCCATATTAATAGCTAATTGTAATTAGAGCTCATTTTTTAAAAATCCAAAAATGGTATGGTTCCTGTACCTGGCCCCCTGTGTCGCTTCTCCATCCAGATGTAGCAGTTGTTCTGAGCCACGCCCGTCTGCGAGTCCAGGAAGGGCATTCGGATGCTGCGCTCGGCACACAGGCGGGTGTTGTAGCTGCGACAGTGCTCGATGGCCTCCTTATAGAACTGATCTCCGAGACTGAGGAGGAGACGGAGACAGGCGTGAACCTCGAGCAGAATCAGATGAGGGTTTAAACAGATCAAGAACAGCACAGGGTTCCTTACGGACAAAACAAAATGTCTCTGAGGCCGAGGAAAGCATCGGGAAGAAAACCAACTACTGACTCTTATAGAAACATCAAAATGTGAGAACTTTAGAATTCCATTTCCTAGCATACGCGTGACTAGCTAATGACTAGCATAACTTCCCTAGGAAGGAGCTGCTGTGTATTTCTATCTGTGTAATATCACTATTAATGTTTAGTAAATTTACACAACTCTACAGGAAGCCATATTAGGATGGTGTTAGTTTCTCACTGTTTTATTTAGATGAACTTTTGCTGTAACCTAAGCCCAGGGTTTCATTTTCTCTAAACTACATAAATAATAACTAAACAAATTTCTTCAACAATCCTGTGAATAACTAAATAAATAATAACGTATCCCATGCTTATTGCCTCTGTTTTTTTAGCAAACCTCCAAAAATGTAATATTATGACCTATATCCTACATAAAAAGATCTTCAAGTATCGTGATATATTTCGTATCGTATCGTCCACCTGCGGCTGCAGTCGACCGGATAATCAGGAATTTTTCACTTCTCAGTGGCAACAAGACGAAAAGTTTAACATCCATCCATCAAAAGATCTTTTAGAAGGTAAAAAACGTGTTTCGTTTTTGGAAACATTTTTAGTTTTCTTAAATAAAGCAGCGTTGTTATTTATCGCTCAATAACAATATAATGACTCTATATAGAATGGATTGCTTTCTTTTGAACAGATTCAATAATTTCAGCTGAAGTCTATTACGTTAAATAATCAGATCTTAATTCTCCTCAGTGGTTCTTCACGTGAACGTCTGAACAACGCGTACAGCGTAATGTGTCTCCTGTGTGGAAACTCCAGACTGTGTGAGGATGAACTGAACTGTGGAAAATCCATAGTGAGAGTTACAGAGCTGTTTCTGAGACGTTAGAGGTTTGTACGAAAAATATCAAAAGGCTTGATTTTAGACCAGCTCTGACCCTTCTGACCAAACCTTTATTTCATTTTCTAGTTTTCTAAAACTATATCCACATTCTGATAAGCCTTTAGTAAAGGTTTGGAAACTTTTTACGGT
>NC_080734.1:3675891-3678391 GCF_019097595.1 Hemibagrus wyckioides | reverse complement strand
TATTTTAATATCTTATTTCATCTTTATTTACATTTTCTTCTATTGCACACTGTAAATCATTTTGAGCTACTACATGTTAAACTGTGTATTTTCTTGTCGTTTTTAGTTCAGGAGCAGCTCCTGGAGGTTCAGGACGCAGTGTAAGTTATTACAGTAGAGGCTTTGGGAAAGCGGAGTACAAGTTAAACCCCTGATAGAAACCATGTGAGCTGGAGTCCAAGTCTTATTACTCTGTCACAGAAAAATGAAGCATGTGCAGGAACGCAGGAAAAGGCCACGCTATTGTGAAGTCTCATTACTGGAACAGAGCCCAGTTCTTCTCGTATACACAAAGATTTCAGGCCCCTCTGTGTTTTTTTTTGGTGCCGATGCAAAAGCTAGATTTATCCAGACAGACGATTTCCCTCACCAAAACCCCTCACACGCAACCTGGGGGAAGGGAACCGACGCCCGCACACACCACTCAACATAACCCTCTTCGACTGCCTCTTTAATACATACAGAACAAAATATACAGCAAATATACATCTTCTTCTCCTCCTACTCTCACTAATACGCTAAATAAAGGCTAAAGGTCAGCCTCGGCCACACACTGAAGCTCTTTAAATGCAGAATTTCTAAAAGAACTGCCACGTTTTTATTCAGAAAGACACACAAAAAGCAGCTTAGCTAATGGTACTTCAGGTGCTAGCTGTTATTCAGTTTTCTTTTACAGAACCAGCTAGCTAGCTAGCTAAAGATAGTGGGAAAGGGGGAATTAGATATTTTTATCCCTTATGAAATGTTTATTGGAGTCTGTGTTTCTTAGCAGAGCAAGGAAATACAGACAGAGCAGAGCGACTTTAATGTTTTCATGTTAAAAACTCTTTAGGCTAATTCCCCCTCAGTAAGAATTTCTTAGCAGGGCTTTCACAGATTTAGAAATGTTTAGGCTTTTATGAACTTACAGCCTCTTCAAAACATACAGAACAAAATATACACCACTTTTAGGAGCCGTGTTCTCCTCCTAAACTTACTAATACCCTAAATAAATGCTAAAGGTTAGCCTCGACCTGCCACATGAAGATGAACTGCCACATTTTTATTCAGGAAAATGATCTGAGCTAGCAAGAAAGCTATACAGAACCAGCCAAGTTAACTAATGTCGCATCTCTACCAGGCTAGCTGTTATTCTGTTCACTTTTACAGAACTGGCTAGCTAGCTAAAGTTAGGCTAAGTAATACTATAATAAATAAATAATAAAATAATAAACTAATAGGAATACTAATGAAATGGGAATTGGATATTTATCTTTGCTAAAAGCTTTCACAGATTTAAAAACTCAGGCTTTTTATTCTTTTGTTAAGCAAAATGATCCAAGTTAGCAACCTACACAGAAAAGCAGCAATATTAGCAAGCTGGGTAGCTAATGTTACTTCACCAGCAGGCGCTAGCTGATATCAGGCACTAAGTTCATTAACAGCTAGCTAGCTAAAGTTAAAAAGTAGGAATTGATAATGTTTCCCTGCTGAAATGTTTATTGGTGTTTCTGTATTGGTGTTTTTATGTATTTAAAAAACTTCAGCATGCTAGTAAACTGTGGCCAAGATCACAGTCAAGCTATGTAACTATTAACCAGGAGGAAACTGATATTTATCCCTGATCATTAAAAAATCACTCTTACGAATAGATATCGGTTTATTGATTTCTGTTGCTATTTTTTCTACAAGAACTGAATTATTTTAAAAGTTTATAAAGAAGCTAGGTTAATTCAAGCTATTTTTTTAACCAGAAAATAGTTGAGGGTCCTGAACACTGGTAAAGTTGTGTAATGACAATGTGATATTCAGCTCTCTACAAGCTAACACCCTAAATATATTCTAGTACGTGTGTGTGTGTGTGTGTGCATGTGTGTGTGTGTGTGTATGTAGCCCAGATTTTGGAGCAGATGGGGCTCCGTCTCTTGTGAAGTGACACCTCTCAGTGGCGTTTCCTCAGAACAGATGGGTCCTGAAAGATGCTGGGATGTCGCTAATCTGCAGTAGCTTGTACAAAGTGTACAGGACCACACCCACAAAATACATATACACACACACTCATGCAATGACAAATCTACTTGTGCAACATCTGATCCAGAATCTGGGACCCTATTTATTTGTAAGCTTAGGTTTAGCTATGAAGATCGTATGTGTGTCTATCATCCTGAGAAGTTCAGCTGAAGATGTATATATTTATACTGGAGGGAAGTCTGCATACTTTCTAATAACTGGGTCATATTCAAGAGAATGTCTGAGAGAAATGACCCCAAGTTACAACATGATACACGCTTATATAACAAACTGAAGGCTTTTATTTTACTTTAAACAATTTCAAGTACTTCAACAAGCAAGATGTTGGTGCTCTTGAACCCTGAAATCTGATATTCTGGATTTTGGTTTCAGGAAACACAGACAGAGCAGAGCTACTTTAATGTTTTCATGTTAAAAAATCTTTAGGCTAATCCCCCTCAGGAAACATTTC
>NC_080734.1:3598391-3670891 GCF_019097595.1 Hemibagrus wyckioides | reverse complement strand
CTGTGTTTTCAGTCTGTGTAGAATACAACAGAAATGAAGAGAGGGAACTGGAGAGGAAGGAGGAGCAGACGCCATCATCATCATCATCATCATCATCATGATGACTCTGACTGGAGTATGAGGAATCATCCCACAGACACACCTGAGTAATAAACACCTCAATCAAACACATCTGATGGTCATGAGTTGTAGTTTCTCAGATTGAGTTGAAATGTCCGTGTTGTGTGATGCTGAATTGCAGGTCATCTGACAGAAGTTCAGGATCAGATTCAGCTTCATCCTCCACATCTACATCTACATCCACATCCAGTGCTTCTGCTCCAGGTGATCCCTTACACTTCATTTAAAGGAAAACTCAAACATGGTTCTTCGTCTTCTCCTTCTTCGTCTTCTCCTTCTTCATCTTCTCATTCTTTGTCTTCTTATTCTTCGTCTTCTCCTTCTTCATCTTCTCCTTCTTTGTCTTCTCGCTCTTCGTCTTCTCCTCCTTCATCTTCTCCTTCTTTGCCTTCCTGTTCTTCGTCTTCTTCTTCTTCGTCTTCTCGCTCTTCGTCTTCTCCTTCTTCGTCTTCTCCTTCTTTGCCTTCTTGTTCTTCTTCTTCTTCGTCTTGTTCTTCTTCTTATTCTTCGTCTTCTCGCTCTTCGTCTTCTCCTCCTTCGTCTTCTCCTTCGTTGTCTTCTTATTCTTCGTCTTCTCCTTCTTTGCCTTCTTGTTCTTCGTCTTCTTCTTCTTCGTCTTGTTCTTCTTCTCCTTCGTTGTCTTCTTTTTCTTCGTCTTCTCCTTCTTCAACCACTACTTCTACTTCGTCTTCTCCTTCTTCAACTACTACTTCTACTACTTCTTCTTCTTCTTCTACTTCTCCTTATTATTATTCTGTTTCTTCTACTATTTCTCTTCTTCTTCTCCCCCCATGGTTCCTTGATTATAGTGATTTATCATTGTAATATCTTCTCTGAGTGCTCTCTGTGTTCTCAGCTACCTA
The DNA here is from genome assembly GCF_019097595.1 of Hemibagrus wyckioides. Taxonomy (NCBI): domain Eukaryota; kingdom Metazoa; phylum Chordata; class Actinopteri; order Siluriformes; family Bagridae; genus Hemibagrus; species Hemibagrus wyckioides. The sequence goes on along the minus strand of NC_080734.1, from coordinate 3,669,908 downwards.
AGCATCCATAAACCTCTGAGAGTTTCACCGTCTCACACTAATCTTCGTCTCCTTCACATTCACAGAGTTACCCGGTTTTTACTTTGACCCCGAGAAGAACCGCTACTTCCGCCTGCTGCCCGGCCACAACAACTGCAATCCTTTAACGAGGGAAATGCTGGAGGAGAAGGAGCGTGAGAAGCAGAGGACGAAGCTGCTGGCCGAGGACGAGCGGGCGAGGAAGGTGAGTGCTGGAGCGCTATGATGAAGGAGGTGAGTGTGAGTAGAGCCGAAACGTTATGTCTCTCTCTGTGACCCTGTGCAGAAAGCTCCACGTAGAGGACTGAACTCTGCTCTGCTTCTGCAGAGGAGACGCCTGGGAGAACTGCCCCTGAGCTCCTACTGCAGGTATGCTGTCAGGGTCTACCACCACCCACACACACACACACACACTTCCTGCATAATGATGTAGGTTGTATGTTGATGTTGAAATAATTATCACAGACATGACGTCCCTGGAGGTTTTATTGCAGTTCTAGTGCAGGTACAGCCAGCAGGTCATGTGACCTACTGATGTTCAAGCCTGGCCACGCCCCCAGGACCGAGCACAGAATAAAACTCAGAACAATCGGTGTGTATTAATATAGCGAGTGTGAAGACACGCCCGTCTCTGGGATTGATAGAGTTGACTGTATGAGGTTCTCCATGTGTGTTACTGAACACACACACACACACACACACACACACACTGAAAACTAATCTGGACTGAAACACAAAACAGATTGATATGTTCCAGGGTATGTGTTCAGGGACTGTTGTTTGGGGAAGTGTGTGTGTGTGTGTGAAGGCTGGTTATAGATGGATGGGCAGATCAGGGAGACTCAGTCAAGGTCCTGCAGCCTTCAGCTGAGCTCTTTAATATCTGACAGACAGCTGGAGATAAGGACTGACTCAGCTGAAACACACACACAGTAAATTTGTGTGTTTGTGTGTGTGTTGCTTTGACCTCCTACTGTTTTGTCTCTCAGGTTGATCCATGAGGTGAAGGTCAGCGAGATGAAGCGGCACAAGCTGGAGCTCCAGAGCACCGACTCCAGCAGCCCGAACACGGACAACTTTCGCCTCATCGTGGTGAGCTCCTGCATCTGCTTTTTTTCCCCACAACACATCACCATCTTCATAACCTGACTGCGTCTCTCACTAATCCCTCCGTAGGCGGACTCGGCGTGCGAGCGCGTCTTCACGGTGAACGACGTGTCACACGGCGGCTGCAAGTACGGCATCATAAACTTCTCCGGCTGCAGGAACGGCTCTCTGTCTGTAGATATGTGCGACAACCTGTACTTCACCAACCGCAAGGTGATCATGATTAGGATAACTACCATACACAACGCTGTTGTCATGGAAACCTGTATAATAATAGTGCACATTAAACAGAGAAGCGTGACCCTCTTTATTTCAGGTGAACTCCGTGTGCTGGGCGTCCGTGACTCATTCAGACTCCCACGTCCTGTATCCTTTCTGTTTCTCTGTATTTCTCGTGGCTTCCTGCGCTGCAGTGTTATTTTCCTGACCGATCTCCTCAGCTTGTGCTTGGTGGGAATTTCTCAGACCCCGGGCTGCGTCAGTTTACTGCCTGCGTCTCTCTTCAGTAACTCCAATCCTGGTGAGACTTCTCTTTTATCCTCTTCTCGTTTATCAGCATCGCAAAGGAATAGTTCAGAGGTCAGTCACACTGACCGTATTCTTTTTTTGGTCCAGATTTATAATTTAGGACATTTTGAACATCATGTATCAGTAACGTACTGTATGTCCAACCCATGGTCATGTACACCCTCCTTCACTTTTATTTATTACGGCATAAACAATAACTGTGCAGACCTGACTGTCTTCTATAAATAAACAGAATAACTCGTATTTTCATATTTAGCATTGAGACAGTAAACATTTTCTGTTTTAAGGGTGCACTTTCTTTTTCCACATGACCCTAAGTGACCTCTAAAAGCCAAAGGAATATTCCTCACTAGTATAGAAGCGTGAGCTCATCTTTCCTGAGACACACAAGGTGTTTAAAAGAGCGCACCTTGTTTACATAATCACCTCCAGCTACAAGGGATACTTAAGCAGTTAATACTGCAAAGAAATACACCCATCAGGCATAACATTATGACCAGTGCCAGGTGACGTGAATAAGACTGAGTATCTCCTCATCATGGCACCTGTTAGTGGGTGGGATATATTAGGCAGCAAGTGAACATTTTGTCCTCAAAGTTGATGTTAGAAGCAGGAAAAATGGACAAGTGTAAGGATTTGAGCTTTGAGTTTGACGAAGGGCCAAATTGTGATGTTCCCGGTCTGCAGTGGTCAGTATCTATCAAACGTGGTCCAAGGAAGGAACAGTGGTGAACCGGAGACAGGGTCATGGACGGCCAAGGCTCAGTGATACACGTGGGGAGTGAAGGCTGGCCCGTGTGATCCGATCCAACGAGCTACTGTTGCTCAGATTGCTGAAGAAGTTAATGCTGGTTCTGATAGAAAGGGGTCAGAATACACAGTGCAGGACGGGTCAGGGCTGTTTCAGCAGCAAAAGAGGGACCAACACAATGTTGGTGATAATGTTATGGCTGATTGTTATATGTGTGCTTCCTGTTTATGAAAACTCTCCCACACATGGTCATGGATATAAATTAATATTGAATAAATGGTACCTGTGAGTTCATTCATGACTCAGGTCTAAATAAAGTCTAAATAAGCATCTACACTCTTACCTTAAATGCGAATCCTAGTAGTAAATGATACTGAATAAAAATCCATCCTCCTTGTTAGAGAGATATTCATAATATTAGTTTGTAAAATAAAGCAATTCAGATGCAACGTTACCTTCAACTACAGGTGTCGTGCCCCCCCTCTTAATTTAAGGCCACGCCCACACGGGTATGAAGGCAGACTGCATTATATAATTTAACATGAAACATTCTTTAATGAATTAAAATGTATTTCCTGATCTACTTCCTGTTTGAGCAGACCAGCCTGGGATGCTTTGCAGCTTTAAGATCTCTACAGCCTGGTCGTGTGCGTGGTGCCTGAACCCACAGGCTGATAAAACCTTCAGTACTGGTAAGTGTGTGTGTGTGTGTGTGTTTGGTTTCATGTGCATTCCTTGGTGCAGTACGTGACACTTCTCTGCCCATTCAGGTCTTTCCCGGAGCGTCATTGTAACCAACGTGGTGACGGGCCGACGCCAGACGTACAGCACAGGAAGTGACGTTCTGACCCAGCAGTTTGCTCTGAGAGTGAGTAGAAGAATCAAGTGGAAGTCTGGTTGTGTATACACACACACACACACACACACACACACACACACACACAGCTAATAAAATTGATCACAATCGGATGTTTCTGGATTAATCAAGTCCTACATGATCATATCTACAACACAGCTGATGTCTGATTAAAGCGCTGTACACCAGGTGTGTGTTTATTACACAGAGAAATTATTTCACATACACATTTTCATCAGCTGGCCTTCAGTCTTCCATCTAGTAACGTTTGCGCCCTTGTGTTTAAGGCCCCGGTCCTGTTTAATGGCTGCCGTTCAGGTGAGATCTTCAGCATTGACCTGAGGCAGCGAGGCCGTGGACGGGACCACAGCTGGAAGTCCTCCCGCTTCCACCAGGACTCGGCCGTCACCTCCGTACGTCTGCTGCAGGACGAGAACTACCTCCTCGCCGCGGACATGCTGGGAAAGGTCTCTGCACTGACCACGATGGTACGCTGCTAACCCACGGAAACACGTTTTTAACGATTGCTTTGTCTCCCCTCCTCAGATCAAGCTGTGGGACGTCCGCACGAGACGAGTGGTGAAGCAGTACGAAGGACATAATAACGAGTACGCCTACCTGCCTCTTCACCTGTGTGAGCAAGAGGGGCTGCTGCTCGCAGGTATTTACATTTATCCCTGTTAATACACCACTGATAAGCTCTGACTCTTACAAATAATGGAGTCTCCTGCAATAAATATCCACCATGAGTTGTTGCTATAGAAACAACACCTTCTGACCAATCAGCATCTCTGTGATATATATAAATAAATAAATTCTGTATTAATCACAGGCTTTCTGTCTATTACAATGAGAGTGTGGTGTTTTTGTTTGCAGTGGGTCAGGACTGCTACACCCGTCTGTGGAGTCTTCAAGACGGCCATCTCCTCAGGACCATCCCCTCGCCTCATCCTGCAGGAAAGGACTCCATCCCTAATGTGGTCTTCTCCTCACAGCTGGGTGGACGCAGAGGACTGCCCGGCCTCCTGATGGCCGTCTGTCACGACCTCTATTACTACCCTTACGGTGACTATCAGAGCAGGATGGCATCTGAGCCACAAAGTTAAAGCTCTCCACACACACACACACACACACACACACACACACTGTGAGTTCTGTAGTGACGATGCATCACCTGCATTCCTACGAGCGATTGACATCTGAACCTGAGCGATGGACGATTCCGTCATGGATTCGGTGTGACCTTTTAATCTTTACAATTACGTTTTAAAATAACTTGAACTCATGAACCGACTGGAATTATTTTCTGGAGGAAGCCGGACACTCATGAAAATCATTTCAAAATGTTTATCCTTAATAAACAATAAACAATGCAAAAAAAATTTTTTTTTTTTAAATTAGGTTTTCAATTTAGTCACCTTTTGTTAAAGGAATGGTGTTCATTACTTGAGGATTATTTCCTGATTCTCAAATGCATTGAAATGATGGGAAGAAAACTATGCTCCTGACTGATATGGGACAACATTAAAGAAAAAGAAATCAAATATTAAAAATGTATTAAAAAGTACTAATGTGTATCTGGTATTAAAAGGCATAGGATCCCAAACCTGACCCCTGAGAACGCCCTTTAGTGTCTTCTCTGCTCTTAATACACATACACAAGAAGAATAAACCTCTACCATGCATATTACAGGTGTTCAGAGCTGCAGCTCCACCTACTGGACAGGCCCGGCAGTGCACTCGAGCAGGGTTTCTCACTCACACGTCTGGAGCAGATTCACCTTCCTAAATAAAAGCTCAGGTGTACTGGAGCACAGAAACATCAGACACTGTTAAAAGTACTCATGTTTAATTTACTCAGCATACTCAGGTGAATAAAACGTGACAGTGACTGATCAAGTCTCAGTCACATTCAGTCAGTCTAATGTTACACTTTCTTTAAATAAAACAAACTCAGTTACAGACAAACGATATTTTTTGCCCGAGGATTTTTTTTTTTTTTTTTTTGTATTAACCCGTACCAGGAGCATAACGGAAACTACTGAATCATGTTTGAGTATGATGGGGTGTGTGTGTATGGGGTGAAGCGGATGAGTTTACGTCATGCCACGTCTTCTGTTTAGCCAAAGCTGGATATACGACTTGGATTTTCAGCTCGATATTTTCAGTCAGGAGTCTTTGGTTGCGAATCGTTTGAGATCGGCGGAACTGGAACGTGATCAGTGGTGACGTTAATATGAAGTCGATCCATCTAAAATCCGCCACTAGGAGGACGGCGAATTCGTGAGACGGCTACGGATAGGGTTTTGCCGATGGGAGAAATGTAATCGAAGCATATGTATATCCCAGTGACCTGAACTCACGTGTACATGCACCCGTTTCCTCCCAGTCCTACTGCGTACGCACAACCTAGTGGTTTTCTTTAATCCGATCTACCGCCGGAGAAGCTTCATCGTACGATATATATGACAAGATCTTCTGCGAATCTTATGAGTAACACTCCATTAAAATGGCACCGGCTTTTCAAATCAGGGTGCAGGTCGGTGTCCTGAGGGAGAGAAGGGGAAGTTCACACCGTTGTAAAATGTCTGGTTCCAGTGAGACACGCATGACTTTAGTAGTGAGGTGCAGAAAGGGTGCACGTGATCACTACTGAAAGTGATGTATGTTCACTGCCATTCATGAATTCCTCACTGTGCAGAAGGTAGCGCTTGTGCGTTAGAGGAAAAATGTCCGTCATAAATATTATAAAATGAGTTGCTCGGGAAACAGGAAAACGTTTTTAGTCAAAAGGAAATTTCCCTACGAGGTTACATGACCATAAGTAGTACATGAGCACACTGGAGTTCTCCTGGGAGGAAGACGATGAAAAGCCAAGCGGGAACGAGCGAGGTGGACTAAGTGACCTATACTAAAGCTTGCTCTGAGAGCGTCCTGTCCGTGATTACAGTACGGAGATTCCCTGGATTCATGCACTGGATTTGCGCCGGGAAAACGCTTCATACTTCATCCAGATGTGACTCGGCGTCAGGTTGTGGATTAGAATCGCGCGGTAAGCAATGGATTGTCAAAATCACATCGAGGTTTCCTCCTGTGGAAAAAAAAAAATTTTAAGCTGCAAATTAAACATGATACTTGAGTCTTTGCTTCACCACAGTGAAGAGCGTCGACGTGCAAAATCACGTGCTTCTCTCTCCTGACACGGTTCCGCCCTGATATCCGTTCCTGCTAAAGATCCCCTGCTTTCTGGCTGCACGTGACGCACACGCGTACGGGATGGTCCCAGCCGCGAGACGGTACGGCGCGCCGGTCAGGAGAGCAGCCGTCGCACACACCCTGTCCGCAGGCCCGGCAGTGATGGATGGTGAGACGGGCGTTAAACTCGCGCTGGCACTGATAACAGCTACGGATGTCCTGGTCAGGAACCCAGTACGCCGGCCGTGCCGCGTCTTTAACCAAGCCTGGAGGTGGAGATAAAGTCAAAACGTACAGCTGAGTGCAAACGTTTGTGCACCCTTAACTTTAAATAAAGTGTAGAGAGCGTAACACAAACCCAGTGGGATGTCGATGGCAGTGACCACGGCTCCTAAAGTGTTCTGTACGGCCTCTCCCACTTTCCTGGCCAGCAGCGTCCCGCTCTCCTCCTCCTGCAGAGCCGCGTCCAGTAGCTCTGTAAACGTTCACGAGCAGGAAGAAATTACTAGAAAAATATTCTTAGAAAACATTTAACGATGGAGCTGGCATCAACAGAGACGATATGCATCAAAATATTTAAGTGTGCCTAAGAAAAAATAGTTATTATTGCATCACAGCACTGCTGGACTCTGGACTCTGATTGGTCAGAAGGAGTTGATTAGTTTTCTAGAACATATAAATGGCAGCTTTATATTAACGTGCTTGTATTGATTTTCCATAGCAACAGTAATACTACAGAAGTTTATAACAACTGATAACAGCAACATTCCTCAGGATTAAATGTAACCACAAAGGGATAAAATAAAAAAAATAAAAATAATAATAATAATAATAATAATAGAATGAATCTTAGAATTATTAATCATTTCTCACCTTCTGGGATTCCTCGGTTTTGGAAGCAGGCGTCACACACCCTGACCGGTGTCAGTCCCCATCCTCTCTCGGGTACGGGTCTGCTTTTAGACGAGCAGCCGTCACAGAAACCTTCTCCGCACGCCCGGCAGTGGTGCTTCGTATCGCCGTCGTCGAAAGCCTCGCCGCACTTGGAGCAGTGCTGCAACATTTCAAAGAACGTGAGGTTCGAGTTTGGGTCAGGTAGGTTTTTGGGTCACGGCACTAACCTGAACTCGCCCTTCCATCTTACAGTGGAAACTCGGCATATGAATATAATTTGTTCTGGAGGCGAGTTCTTAAGGTGAAAATGTGTATTGTGAAATGAATTTTCCCATCAGAAATAATGAAAATGCAGATAATCCGTTCCAGCTCCCAAAAATATGACCAATATTCCCAATACGAAGCGTATGGAAACTGTATGTCTGCTTACAAAGAACTGACCCAAGCCAAGCATTCCATGTCGAGGCTCCTCACAGGAAGTGGTGCGTAGGTTTGTGTGATAATGATATTGTTAAATCTGTAAACTGCTATCATAAATAACAGTACACTATATAAAGGTGAGCTGACAATCTGACAGCGGAAAACAACTAATTTCAACTAATAATGGATTTATTCATTTATTTATGTATAATAATAATATAAAAAAGGCACTGCTTTGCACACTTACGAGGATGAGTGAATTGGGTTTCCAGTAAGCGGGGGCGATCTGGTCAGTGAGCCAGGAAGTGACGGCCTTGGCGGGTTTGACGCTCAGCTCCGACACTGACTGAGAAATGTAGTTCACTCCGTCCAGCAGCCTCTGTGCAGCGTTGTTGTTGTCCTTCGAGAAGCCGTTAGACTAAAAAAGGGAAAATAAAATAATCATAATTAATAATCATAATCAATAATTTAAAAAAATATTATTAATAATAGCAGCATTGTTTTATTTTCTGTCACAATAATTTGTTGTATTTCTGTTAATTATATTTTTATTTTAAATCTTTTCTGTTCCCCCAAAAAAATAAAAATAAAAAGAGAGTATTTTCACCCCTGGCCAAACGTGGTGTATCTCCGTTCGGACCACAGTGTCAACCGGGTCCTGGTTGCCGTACCAGTACTGCCTGCTTCTGTAGATGACCGAACAGTTTGGACACTCGATCACGTACCTGTGAAAACAATATTAAATTCATCCTTCGAGTCTGACGTGATCACGTGAGCTCATCAGTGATCAACATCAAGACTCACCCGGACCAGGCGTAGATGGCCAGACCGAACCAGGGCGAGTCCGAGGATGCTGTGGTCTTAGGAACCACGATCACCTCCTTACCGCTCTCATAGCATGCCTACAGGGTGAAACGGACAGGTCAGAACTCCTGAACCCCTGAGCTGAGAGCGCACTGAGAGACGCAGCAGGACGTACCTTGCAGGTGTAGATGCGGTTGTCGTAGTGGGCGGAGTAGCGACAGCGGTGCTTGGCCTCGTGGCTCACGCCCTCACGCAGGTGGTTCATGCTGTTCTTGCAGCCCGAGCTGAAAACCAGACCAAAGCAGGGATTAGTCGAGAGAAGTCCAGGGTGGGGTTCAGTTTTAGTTTGGAGGTAGAGAAATCCAGAGCAATTAATTTAAAGGTAGAAACATCCAGGGTGGGGATTAGGTTTAATGTAGAGATAGAGAAATCCAGACTGGGGTTTAGTTTTAGTTTATAGACCGAGAAGTCCAGGTTAGGGATTAGTTTTAGTTCAGAAATAGAGAGGCTCAGGACAGGGTTTAGTTTTAGTTCAGAGGTGGACAGAAGTCCAGGGCAGGGTTTAGTTTTAGTTCAAAGATAGAGAAGCCCAGGGCCGGGTTTAGTTTTGGTTCAAAGATAGAGAAGCCCAGGGCCGGGTTTAGTTTTGGTTCAGAGTTAGAGAAGCCCAGGGCAGGGTTTAGTTTTGGTTCAGAGTTAGAGAAGCCCAGGGCGGGGTTTAGTTTTGGTTCAGAGTTAGAGAAGCCCAGGGTGGGGTTTAGTTTTAGTTTAGAGATAGAGAGAAGTCAAGGGCAGGGTTTAGTTATAGTTTAGAGACAGAGAAACCCAGGGCGGGGTTTAGTTTTGGTTCAGAGTTAGAGAAGCCCAGGGTGGGGTTTAGTTTTAGTTTAGAGATAGAGAGAAGTCAAGGGCAGGGTTTAGTTATAGTTTAGAGACAGAGAAACCCAGGGCGGGGTTTTGTTTTAGTGTAGAAGCAGAGAAGCTCAGGATGGGGTTTAGTTTTAGCTTATAGATGGACAGAAGTCCAGGGCAGGTTTAGTTTTAGTTTCGAGATAGAGAAGTGGAGAGCAGTGCTGTTGATGTGATACTCACCCACAGCTGAGACAAATGCTGGAGCAGGTAAAATACTCATCAGGGAAGAAGGAGTTACTGGACAGGTGCTCATCAGGGATCTCACCACTAAACCGCTCACTCAGGGCCTGAGACACACACATACACACACACACACACACACACACACACACAGTGTAACACCTTACAGCTAAGACTTCTTTTTAGACTTAGGAGTAGCTGGAATTATTGTTCTAATGTTCTTCTTCTTGTGTTTTTTATGAAATAATAAAACTTTTTATTTGATTGTAGAATGTTAGATAATTATTACTACAAAAATAATAATAATACAAAAATGAATGACTCATTAATTTTAGCCACTATATAATATATAATAGTCACATAAATGCTGTATTTTACCCTAAGCAGTAATGAAATGTGAGTTCTGTTCTCTAACCCAGCGTTTCAGAGATCTTCGGTCAGAAACTCACGTTTAGGGCTTTGTAGATGACGCTGGCCGTTCGCGGTGAGCGTGTGGTGGTGTTGTCCAGCTGCAGCTCCACGCTGCGCAGCAGACCGCTGAAGTCGGTGGGAGGGTTGTAGGTTCGAGTGCCTCTGTACTGGATAGAGCTGAACGCCTCAGGGAAGAGGCCAAGCTTCCGGAAACGCTCCTGGAGGAGACGCTCTGCTGAGTCTGAGAGCTTATCTGCAGCAAAAATGTATAAATCAAATAAATAAATTTAAAAAAAAAACAATAATAATAATAATAAATAAATATTAACTAATATTATAATATATTATATAATAATAATAATAATTAAACAAATTGAGGACATGACATAATAGAAATTATATTTTACTAACTATTTACTAACTACTGCTTCACTTTGCTACCAAGTTCTGTAAAAAAAAATTATTTGAATTATCTAAAAATTGCTGAAGGCTTCAAAATAAAAGCCAGGATATTTCCTCAGTTATTACAAGATATATTATTGTTATTATGAAATATGACCATGTGTATTTAGCCATAAGACATGGACAGTTGAGAAATATGAGCTGGTTTACTAACAGTTAGTTGGTTAGTTAGTTAGCTACACCAGGTTAGTGACTACAAGTCATTGGGATGAAAGGAGGACATCTGGACTGGTCTGATTTACATATTTATGTTTATTCAGATAGAGTTTATTTTAAGAGGTATAAAGAGGGCCCAAGGGCATTATAGGAAACTTTAAATAATCAATTATTTTATTTTATTTTACAATATACTTATTCTACAGAGATTATTTCTGCTGAGTTAAAAAGGTTTCATGAACAGGAGTTATATTTCTGACCCGAGCCCAGTAATTTGGTGTGGACGGTCTCGTGAAAGATGATCACGGCCGGGCCCAGAGTGGAAAGTGGCACGTCCAGACCGCAGCGGGCCGTGGTGGCTTTCAGCTCCTTGGTGAAATGCTTTAAATACGCTTCCGAGGCGTCGCCCAGGAACTTGAAGAGGTCATCATGGAGCCGGTCGGCATGCGTGCGGTAAATCACCAGATCGGACACGGCCAGGACCTTCAGCAGGAGACGAATGCGCTGGCCCTGGTTAGCTCCGGCTCCCAGGAGCCCCTCGGTGTCCACCACCACGACTTTATGGAGCGGGTCCAGCGCCGCCCACACGCCCACCGTGCAGGACTCCTGCGTGGGAGACGTCTTGAACACCTCCCTGCCTCTGAAGAAGGTGTGGTTGAGGGTGTGGGATTTGCCCTCGCCCGTGTTCCCGAAGATGGACACCACCTTCAGGAGCTCGTCCGGGGCGCAGCCCAGCCTGCTGACAAACTCGTCTGCGTCCTTCACCTGGTTAGAGATCACAGCCATAGAGCAGAACAACATGAGACCTGCAGATGTTTCATTTCATGTGTCTAAAACTTGAACAGAGATTTGACTTTAAAGCAGATCAACACCTTCTCCAACACCTCCACCTTCCTCTTACCTGCATATCCTCCTTCTCATCCACCAGGAGGAAGCTGCAAACTTTTTCCAGCTGAGCTTTCCCATCATCTACCACTTCATCGCCGGCGTTAGGGCTCTTCTCCGGTGCTTTGCATGGTGGATAAGTAAAAAGCGGGTGTTTCCTCTTGCTCACGCCGCTGTGCGTCCGTTTCTGACAGTCCAGGCACAAATTGATCTTGCAGCCCTGACAGCGCACCACGGCCCGGTGCCGGGATCCGTTAGTCGGGGTGCCTGCCTGTCCTTTACACTGGTCGCAGAACGGCACGTGTCCCGGTGCGATCCGAACCCGGTCGTGATTGCGCATGCGCTCCTGCCGATGGAGCTCGAGCTCGCAGCGTGTGCACTGTAAGCTGCCACATTCGTCACACTCGTACGCCGCTTCGTCCGTTCCGCCACACGCATAACTCTCCTGACAGACCAGAACCCCATTGACGCCCTTATCTCCGGCCCCGCTCATTCTGCCACTATACTACTGAAGGGACGGAGAGATGGGGATGATTCCTAAGGTAAGGGCTGTGACCCAAAGGAACCTTAATTTTTCTCGGAAAACTGTTCCAGTGCATCAACCGATCACCTCAAACCTTCCGGATCAATACATCATTGATTTTTACTGATCAAGAAGTAAAAATAAAAGTAGTAAAAGTAGTGTGTAAAAGTAGTATCTAAGACTAAAAAGTAATATCAAAGAAGTATCTAAGACTACAAAATAAAATCAAGAATTAACACCAAAAAAAAAAGAGAAAGAAAATAAAGTGAGAAGTTTGTCAGTACTGTTTAATTTTTGGAGTTTAAAATATTTCTGTATTTATTTGAGTCAATTTTTTTTTTCTTTTTTACAGCCCTGACTATAGCAACTTAATGATAACTAATCTTTATTATAGTCGATACTGAATTATCCACCATATTTTAAAATGCGGAGTCGTAACTTTCCAGACTTCTGTTCGATTTGTTAGCCACTTCAACACACAACAATCACGAATGCAACTATTCTAAAAAAATAAACCTTATCGCAAGAGACGTTCTGAAACTAGAACAATGACTGATTTTTTTAGACGGAGAAATCGACTGCAGTCGAATGGGATGAAGCGAAGTCTAAAGTGTGGAACGGACTTGAGCTAGCAGCAGCTGCAACGATCGTGAGCGTAACTTTCAGCTGCGGGTAACACAGAATAAAGCCGCTAGCTTAACAGATACTTTCACATGTAGGTTTATTTAACTAATCCTTGTTTGGATGCGTTGTCATGGAAAACACTTTGTCTCTTTGTAAATTAAAATGTTTTTTTTTGTTTTAGAAACTGAACAAAAATATATAAATAAATACACGAGTTCGGATTAGAATATATCAACATGCACAGTTTATTTATCTAATATAATAGTTTTTTGTTTTGTTTTTTTTAATGCAGTGACAATCTTGACAGTAAACCACGCAAACTAGCTAGCTAGCTGGCTAAACCGGTTCGTACCAGTTCCACCCGGAGAAACGATATAGTTTTTTATTTTTCCCCCAACACAAATCTATATTTAATAGTAAATCAACTTTGATACTAACAACGAAAAAAGTGTAATGTTATTATCTCCTGAGGGGGAAAAAATTACCTTGATGTGCTAAATTAACCGGAAGTGGTCGACCGGAAGTCTGACACAATATATACATATATAGAAAAGTCCGCTTGTACTGTAACAAAAACAATAAAGTGATGAAACAATTTAAGATGGACGTGTGACATATATTTTTGTTTATATCTACTGTATATACAGTTTATCCTTGTCTAATTAACGCCAAATTATATTTTTGTAATTTGTCAGGAAAATTATAATTTAAAATTTGAATTTTGAAAAAAAGGTGTAATAGACCAGCTCACAGGCGCTCGATATCTAAACCCAGCCTAGACGCATGCACGCGACTTCTATCAATTATCATTCATTAATATTTATGTTTTAAATATCAATAACAACTGGGTTAAGCCGAGTTACAGATATACAGACTGACAAGCGGTTGTCGCGAGCGCTGTTGACGTCTTCAGCTTTTGTTCATTAAGCTAAGCAGCATTAGCATTCCTATCGGAAAAGAAGTAGCCCCTGATGATGTTACTTAGCGGTACACAACTATCTGATTATATATTTATAATTATATCACAAGACGCACGTGACTATATCCCCCGTGCCGTTCTATAAATTTGTTAAAAGTTCGATCTACGTTACCCAGATAATATTACTCAGGCTTCTTGACCTAGCAAAACACCAAAACAAGTCCTCTCACAGCACGGGATCATCCCTTTTTTTCCTACAAGACAAGCCTTGGAGTGGCATTAATCGCGTGAATAATAGCAATTATTCAGAGGAAGGCGTCCACTAGGATAAAGCTTAACAGACTGATAACAATATATATGTATATGTATATATTCCCTTCCCCGGTAGAATCTTGTTCCCAGCAGAATTTTTCTCCCCAACCATATTCAACAGATCCCGCCCCTTACGCTACGATTGGCTATATTTATTCGCTGCATGTAGTATGATTGGTTAAAGTGTCAGCGTTGGCCTCGATTAGCCAGATTTTATTGGTTCGTCTATAAATAACATCCAATCACTGCTAAGAAGGCGGGTTTTTGGGAATACGGGTGGGGAAGAGTGTTGCCTAGTCACATCAGCTGATCGAGTTGTTTTTGTTAAGAGGTCGGAGGTGGCGCCTCGCAAGGCTTGTCGGGATATGTATTGCGCACGCGAGTGTGTTTAGCCATTAAAAAACGCACAACGCGCCGTGTCGAGCGTTTTAAGTTTCGCGTCAAGCAACATAATACTTTTTGAAAGTAAATATCTAAAATGTTAGCTCAACGTTTTCAACCAGATCGTTCGGATGAGCGACATTTTATGAGCGTATAGAACTCAATTTCCCAGAATGCAACGCGCGGATTTGAAGGTCACGCAGCTCTCGTTCGTTCATGCACACCGATTTATTTCTGCAAGACGTAGAAGTTGTTTTTAACATTTAATCTGTAAGGTTTATGGTGCTAAATCGTGCGAAGTGTTATTTATTACAAATAGTAATACTGTTAAAAACATAATAATAAGAAGAAGAAGAAGAAGAATAAGCGCTGTATTTCTAGTTGGCGTTTCTTCGGATCCAACATGGCTGAGAATGAAGAGTTCACGGACATCAGAGGGAAGCCCATTAAATTATCCTGCCAGGATTATTCTCCTTTCTGCAGAGAGTTCACCGTCAGCTCTGCTAAACTGTCTCTGGTCAGGGTGATGGTGTTCACCTGCATCGTCTGGCTGCTCGCTTATGCTGCCTTTTACCTCACACAGGTGAGTAGAGCTGCGTTCACGCGCGCAGGTGGGCAGCATTTATAATCACTATAATCATCATTTATTTGTGCAGCACTTCCGGTCTGTGGGTGCAAGATTTACATTCACATCATGATCAAGCTGTAGGAATGTGGTGGGAATACTACATTAAAGTGGTGCCATATAAATACTTCTTTCATTCATAAACTGTCTAAAACGTCTCCGGATTCTTCAGGTGCTCCATGTCATGAAAACGTTTTCCTTCCTAAAAATCATTTATAAAATTAACAGATCCTCTAATTATAGGAAGACAACAAGGATAAATCATTAAACCGGAAACGTGTTTATTAAACAATAATTATGAACGTTCCGCCGTGAATATTTAAAACAATAAATAAAAAAAATGCTGTATTTACAAAATGTACACAGTTGACGATCAGTTCACTTTCCCCACTTTTTTAAAATTAAAATAAAGTAATCAGTTAATTAATCAGTAAGTTAGTTAATAGTAGTAGTAATAATAATAATAATAATGTAAGAGTTTGTATAGAAAGTTTATTATATAGGTAGTGGATTTTAAATGAGATAATTCATGGTAAATATTATAAAAAACAAACAGAAATTGAAGCTCAACCACAAGCGTGTTGTCCCTGAAATAATAATAAAAAAAATGTATTATCACCTATTAAAGGTGATTTAAATATATATATATATATATATATATATATATATATATATATATATATATATATATATATATATATATATATAATTTGTCTGGAAGATCTTCACTTAAGAAAAATACACACAAGCCAAAGCTTTTTTTATTCAGATTAACTCTTCCAAAGTATAAACAGCATGAAGTGTTTATATGTAAACGTTTCTAATTCCAAGAAGATATTGTAGGACGAATGATCCATGTAGTTTTCCTGTTCAGTATTTGTACAGAACGCTCACAGATGCTCTTCACCATGAAGTATTTTAAAACATTAAAAATAAAAAACAGGTCTGTTGTAGTGATGTTCGTCGTATCTGTTAAAAAAATAAGTTTATATAAAATGATAAA
Source organism: Hemibagrus wyckioides (assembly GCF_019097595.1). NCBI lineage: Eukaryota > Metazoa > Chordata > Actinopteri > Siluriformes > Bagridae > Hemibagrus > Hemibagrus wyckioides. The sequence continues at coordinate 3,653,942 of NC_080734.1, read as the reverse complement.
TTTTGTAATAAAATGAAATATAATTAAGGTTATCCAAAATATTTGGTACAAAAATAAAAATGTTTCTGAAATTCTGAAATGAAATGTGTAAATACACACTTCATCACCGTACCATTATTATAAATTATTATTTATTACAAGTAAACACAAACAATAGTTTTTTGTTGTTGTTTTTTAGGAATCAGAACGTAATCATGTTTATTCCATCACCAACTTTTTTTTTTTTTTTTTACCCCTGAACTTTAAAAAAAAAAAAAAAAAAACATTGCTGGCACTGGAGACTCCTTCCATAAAAGTTAATGAAAAAAAAACTTCACCATATGAGCTACAGTGCTCGGATTTTAATCTGTTTCTGTATATCCGTGTACGAGTCCCTGTAAACGAGCCGTTGCTATAGAAACCATAACGCATCAGATTGAGTGGTGGTGGTTCAGGTGGTTAAGGCTCTGGGTCATTGACCGGAAGATCAGGGTTCAAGCCCCAGCACTGCTAAGCTGCTTGAGCAAGGCCTCCAACCCACCCTGCTCCAGGGGCGCTGTATCATGACTGACCCCAACCCCCAAGGATAGGATATGCAAAGAAAGAATTTCCCTGTGCAGTGATGTTTATGTGACAAATAAAGGCAACTTAACTTAAAAAAGCTGCGTTTTTTCCGAGCTGCTGTGATGGAAGTGAATCAGCAGGATCTGACTGAGTGGATGATGTGAATTTTGTGTGTCGTAGAACACGGCAGTTCTGTCCAGCGCTATCTTCGTGACTTTATGTGGAATGCTGCTCCACGTTCACTTCATGAAGGTGGACCACGAGACGCTGCTGGTCGTCGGTTCGCTCGGAGTCCAGCTGTCCTCCACTTACGCCTCGGGCCGCGAGAGCACCAGCTTCATCGAGATGAGCAGGATAAAGGACATCGTCATTAACGAGGCCATCTACATGGTGAGGACAAAAACCAGAGATGAGATGAAGTCTGAACCTGAACGTGGGGGCGGAGCTAAAAATAAGTATTATAGTGTGACTGTCTGATGTTCATCTTTTTTGTTGTATTTCTGAAGGCAAAGTTTATTTGGGGTTATTTTTTTTGGATTAATTTTAGTATGTGACTAATCGTGTCCTTCAGTAGTAGAAGTGCACTTTAAGAACCCGGGTGACGAACTTATTCAATGGGGGGTGGGGGGGTGGGGCATGCACTCAATAGTCGCAGCTTTGCTTACGTAGCAGAAAGGGGCGGAGCTACCAGGCTCTAAGGAAGGATGAGAAAATGTTTTCAAGATGGCCGACGACACTCCAGTGCATGAGGCCTCTTACAGACGGTTTTTAAATTAGCTCACGCAAGATGTGTGATTCTTTTTAGCATTTTAAAAATCCAAAATAGTGTTAGCGGCATCATGTTATGTGAGTTTGATGTTGTCATTTGAAAAAACAAAAACGTTTGAGATGATGAGGCTCCACCCACCAGTCCGCTCTCCTATAGGATCAGAGGAAAGCTCATTCCACCCTTTTCCACATACACAAGCTCCTAGATGATCATGATTGGATCGCCAGTTGATTTACAGGAGAAAGTAAAAGAGTATGCCCCGCCTACCCTGAGTGGGTACATCAGGATCTCTGTGTTTGCATCCATGTGCATGAATCTGATCATAAATAATCAGTTCCATTGTGTTTTATTTTCAGCAAACGATCATCTACTACCTCTGCATTCTGCTGAAGGATCCTGCCGAGCCTGAGGGAGTCGGCAGCGTCGTCCCGCTTTTCCAGGTCTGTATTTAGTCACGACTGGGGTCTGTCTGGAGCGCAGGACGGGACATACATCTTCTATACCCACTTTATTCCTAATTAGGGGCTATCGCAAAAGGTAGGGGTACACCCTGGACAGGTCACCAGTCCATCACAGGGCCACACATATAGACAGACAACCACACACAGGCAATTTAGAATCACCAATCAACCTATTGTACATGGTTTTGTACTGTGGGAGGAAACTGGAGCAAACTCCACACAGAAAGGCCCCTGCCTGTTCGAACCCGGGATTCGAACCAAGGACCTTCTTGTTGTGAGGCAACAGTGCTAACCACTAAGCCGTCCGACCACCACGCTTTTGTCACTGAGCAAGAGTTAAGCATAAACATCCTCTGGTCAGTCAGACGAATCCTTGTCTTGTCTCATTGTGAGTGGATTTGGACGAACGTGTTTGGCTGAAATGATCAAATCTGAGTGTAAATAGAAGTTGAGGGTGCCAATACTTTTGGTTGCTTTCTGTATGATGTCATACACTGTATATGTAATCATGTAATCTGTTGGAATGTTGTACCATGTGTTTGTGTGTGTGTGAAGTGAATTAAACACCATTTGTAGGAACCGGAGCATTAACTTGATTAGTACCCTGACGTGGAACATTGGCAGCTTCCTGACGAAAAGCTTTTACGGAGAAACCTTTGCATTCTTCTGTCTTTCTCAGAGCTCCAAGCCGAGGCTGAACTGCCTGGTGCGTGTGTACAAGAGCTGTCAGGAGATCCTCGGACAGACGGAGAGATCGTGATGACGGACAGGTATAAACATCTGTGTGTCTGGTTCTGCCGCATACCTCGGATATCTCTGCGCTTACTCTCTAATTTACTCAGCATTCTTTTTTTTCTTCTTCCCCTTCTCTCTTCCACAGAAACCTTCGACACAAATCCCCGTCAGAGTCTTCCACATGAGCCGTGACGCTTCACCATAAAAAAAATCATCAGTGTTTTTCCACTCCATGAGGCTATATTTACTGGTCAGAAGGTGTTAAGAAACAGGTTTATATTAAAAACCTTACCGTTTCCATAGCAACGGGGACTAGTACGGCGGACGCTCCACACATACGGGTCGGTTAAAATGTGAAGGTTTTTTTGTTTTTGTTTTTTTTTTATATGGAAGGAGTCTCCAGTGTCAGAGGGAGAGCTGCTGTAACTTGAAGTTTTGCAGATGTTCCACATCATTAAATGTAACTCTAAACTGATAAAAATGACCTTTTAATAAATAAAACATTGTCATCTTCAGTTATGTTGATGCCTCGAAAGAGAAATAAAACACCTGGGGGACGTCCTGTTATTGGAAAATAATCAACTGCTTATACAGTTAGAATATAATCCGTGATTAATTCTAATTTTTTTTTACATTTCAGGCTGGGTTTATAGAAAAGAGCAAAAGTTTGTGCACCCTCTCCATTTCATTTTATAGACAAATTAATTTTATAGTAAAATCATGATGAAAATCTAAATGTGTTAAATTTGAACTTTTTTAAGTTTCCTGATGTTTAGTTCAGAGCTCTGTGTGAATTTCCTCCATGTTTGTCATGTCGTTTTATTCTTTTCTTAAAGAGTGTGAGGGTTTTTTTGTTCTGTTTTCCTCTCTAAACACTCGTCTTCTCCTGCGTTGTGAAAAAGTCAACATTTTTTCGCTTCAGGTTGTGTGACAGCTGTTGTCCTAAATTCTTAACTCGCTGCAAACCCACTCGAGACTTTCAGCCTCTTTATCTTTTCTAGCTTAAAGTCTTAGTGTTTTGTTTTCAAATCATTAAACACCTCAGCAGGGATTATTTCAGTAGGTTAACTCCATCCCGTCGGCCAGCGTGCTAGCGTTTGAGCTTTGCTGAATAAAAGAACAATATTTAGCCTACGTGTTCAGACATGAGTTTTTAATCAGAAAACACTATTTTATATTTTATTTTATTTTTTTATATATATTTAAATTTGTATTTTAGAGCTATAGTGTAAATTTTTTCATTCAGAAACCAAGAGGGTGTCTATATTTTTTTCCTGACTTTAACAACTGCTAAAAATCTGTTGTGTTAGGTACCCGATGATGAAGATCTATTTATTAACGTGATTAATTTATTAGTTGTGGTTTTTAAATGATGGTTAGAAAATAATTTCAGCTCCGCTGTGATTTTAATACTGGAGATTTTTTGTACTGAAAAAAAAAAGAAAGTTACAGCTTCTAGATTATGAAGATGTATTTCTTTTCATAATAATGTTGTGTATTTTTTAACTGAAGTAAATTTTTCAATAAAAATGTTTTTTTTTTCCCTCAGTGTTTTTCCTGTTTTGTAGATAAATGGACGCAGTAACACGATGTGACCGCTAGGGGGAAACCCTGAGCTGCTTTGAATACGCATTAGCTGAGAGTTTTACAGCCTATTTAGATGCTAATTTACGTCATAAAATGTTTCATTAAAACTGGAAATGAAGGAATAATGTACATTCTGCTTATTGGGGGCAATATTTGTCTATAGATTAGTGAAAAACTGTGAAAAAATGACACTTTTCATGGCTACTGATGTAGAGCCAATCCCATTGACCATTGTGGCTAAATCACATATCAGTACATTACTCCTCACACACACACTGAAATAGTTAGCTAAAATATTATTTAAATGTAATAAGTAAACCTTGATTTCTGAATAAAACTTTAACACAGAATGGTCAATCAGTCTCTGATTGAACTGGAAGTGATTCAGTTCTGACTAAATTCTGTTTAGTCAGAACTGAATCACTTCCAGTTCAATCAGAGACTCGCTGACTCACTTTCTACAGGATAAAAATAAGGTTGTATTCAGTGAGTTGAGACTGTAAGTGTTTCTGCTTGACAATCAGGGGTTGTGTAACAGCGATGACTTCAGCTCATTGTTCCTGGCTTTAGATAATCAGTCACCAACCTCGTCACAGAAGCTGCATGGAAGCCGCCGGGAACCTCGGTGGTCTTTCCTGCGCTCTCGCTATTGTCGCGTGTTGCCTGAGGGGTCGTGTTAATCCTCATCGCCGCTCTGGTCCTGTCATTCATTGTGTGAGCTTCTTTTGTTGGAAAACTTTGAGTTTAAAGGATTTCACACAGCTAATTAAATCACACACCTTTCTAATTGCCAGTTCAGATCTTTTTAAACAGAATCTTTTCTACATTTCTTTATTTTTCTGTTTGACTTCATCATCCTTTTATGAGTATCTGTAATAATCCAAAACATTTTATTAGCTAAATTGCTAATAAAATCCTCTGAAGATGAAGGTAGTTGAAGGCAGCAGCTAAAACTAAAGTAAATAAATAAATAAATAAAAATAAACATAGCCTGATTTCTTCCTGCCATCATTTCAAGTCATCATTGTGACACTGTGTGATTTTTCAGTAACGTTTAAAATGATTATAAACTTCATTTACGTTCACAGACTGCTTTTTGACCGGTACAACGCAACCATTTCTCATTTTTTTATCTGTTTTTTCTTTTCATCGTGACTAAATGTCGACGTCATTAAAGCAGCGCTCAAAATCACCCAGAATTCTTGAGGTAAAGTCTCGAGGACTGCCACTTTAAAGCACCCGTTGATAACTTTTTTACACTTTTCTGGGCACAAGCTTCGGAATCTCTGAAATTTGATCAGCTCTCAACTTTAAACCTTTCGAACGTCACAATCCGCAATTTAGAGCTTGATATAATCAGCAAACTACAAAAAAAAACATTCCCAGAATCCTGTCGTTCAATTAAAAATTAAATCTGTTGTAGGATCTCATTGAATCTCCCTCTGTATCCGGACGTCTGTCAGGCTAAATTGTCACGTTCTGTGATGCTAACTATTGTTATTAACGAAACTTAGTGAACTCTGATCTGGTTCGCATCAAAATTCACCAGGTTTCTAATGAGGTCGAGTTCGTATCTGTTTCATTAACAAGTTATGACGCACACTGAGTCGTTGATCTAATATCGCAATGACATTCCGGTGTCCTGCATGCTAATTAGCGCTGGATCTGGAGCTCTTCACGTCAAAGGGACACAGTTTGCGCTCAGTGATGAGGTATTTATGTGGAAGTACGACATTCCCGCAGTGACGTGAGCTCTTCTCTCAGCTGCTGTCTTCAAGTATTTTGAGTATGAAAGTAGACGTTTTTTAAACACTGTAGCTCCAGTTCTCTTGGCAGAACAGACGATCCTCATCATGTTCGTCTCCTTGACCGGATTTTTAGTCCGGATTTTCTCAAGTAAAGGACTTCATTCCTGAATTTATTTACAAGGTCGTCTGTAGTTTCGTGTCAATTCAATAAACTTAGGATCTCTTTGTAGAGGATATACACAGAATTCCATTCATGCTATGTAAACCTACTTTGAATACACACGCTCGTTATTTTGACCTCTTTGTTGTGGGCGTGGCTACGGCTCGAGCATTAGCGGAGCACATGTTCGTAGCATGAATGTATGCTGTAGCCGTGCTAGAAAGTCCCTAATATACCAAAACTTCCTGAAGTGTTGCTATTCTCTGACACGACTTTTATCTTTTTTTATTTTTGTTTTTGGTTTCGGAGTGAGACAAAAGAAGAGCGAGTGCTTTCTCGGACGAGTTTATACTAAAGAAAAAGAAACTCACAGGATATAACGCGATAACTTGGACAGGTTCAGACGCAAATCCCAGATAAACTACAGTAATAACTCCCACATTACCAGAACTCTCATAAAGCTAATCCTGTCAGAATAGGGCTTATGAGGCCTGGCTTTAGGTTCAGCCCTCTCCCTCCTCATCCTCTGTGATTGTGAGTGTTTATTCTGGTATTATATTACTTTAACAACATGACATGGGAGGGGGGGTTTATTTGTTACTTGTGAGCTGTGTTAATTCCACGTACCCTCTATAACATAACCCCTACATCAGTATTTGGTGAAGCCAAGTCTATCTATCTATCTATCTATCTATCTATCTATCTATCTATCTATCTAGGCACCCTTTATCAAAACGTCTAAAAAAACATATATAAAAATAAACAGAAAAACAGATGTGACCAATACTGCTGTGTCTCTGTATAGTTTTAAGTTAATGCAGTGATTTATTTATTTAAACATCAAGAATTTGTACATGTGTCACTCTCCAAACTGCTGCTTTCAAAAATAGTTTATTTATATAATATATATATATTTATTATTTAAAAGTCTATTTAAATGTGGAAGCCATTACAATTACATTACCAGACCTTCTCCTAAAGCTAATCCCATCAGAATAGGGTTTATTTCAGACACAAATCAGTGTGAAACCAATCCAGCAGCTTTAGGCCTGGCTTTAAGGTCAACCCTATTGTTGCTCCTGGCCTTCTACACACTTCTCTTCTGCTTTATGCTTTCTTGTGAGTGGTTCTTCTGGTTCATCTGCCCTGAAGAAAAGAAAGAGAAACATCACACACACACGAACACACACACGCACACACACACACACACACACAGACACACGCACACACACACGCACACACTTGCACTCGTGCCGTATTGTTTTCACTTCCAGACCAGCCTTATGTGGCGCTGATCTCTCGACAGTGATTAAAAGCTGGTGCAGTTGTCCCTCGCCCTTGAAACATGTCCAGACAAGAATAGTCTGAAAGGTCAGAGGTCAGTTTTCAAATCCTGCTTCCCATGTGGCTCTGCGTGGACTCTTCCAGACCATTTGTGTTGCTTTTGGATGGTTGCTGATGAAGATCTCTCTCTCTCTCTCTGTTTGATGTAAATGCTGAGAAAATGGCCAGAGGGGAGAAGGGCGGTGCAGTGGCCTGCTGTGAGGAGACCTCTAACAGGATCATCAGCTCCACTGGAGGTGTGAAGAGCCCAGGAACTGTAGGGAGCAGGGTGTGGGATTGTGACACCTCTCTCTCTCACACATACACACACACACACACACACACAGATGCAAACATCCTCATGTTACTGGTCCTGGACTTTCCCAGACTAATCGTTGCACCATAGCCGTTACCATGAGCTTATTTAGTATCTCGATAAACTTTCTCATGTTTACACACGGGTAGCTGAAGGATGGGTGAAACCACACACACACACACACACACACTGTTCTGAATGTGTATGTGTAAACAGATTGGCAGCAGACATGTGCCCTGTGTTTGTGTACATTTAAACTTATTTTTAAGGAGGCAAATGTTTCCAATATAACAGAAAAAAAATTACTGAAAGGAAACAAAATACAGAGGAAGTTAATGATCAAAGACAGAAAATATATCATGTATTTTATTTCTTGGTAATAAGAGAGAGAGAGAGAGAGAGAGAGAGAGAAAGGGTAAACAGGAAGTAGTTACCATGCCATGAGGATACATGTAACAATAAATGGATAAAAATGTACGAAGTGTCGTTCTTAATTGTGTGAAAAGTGTACGCGGTGTCGGGTTGCAGTGGTGGAAGAGGAAGAAAACGTTTATATTTCTAATAGTTTTATTAATTGTTTGGTTGTGTGCAAAAGTTTTGGCACCCTTTATGAAAACAAGTCAAAGAATTATATTAAATTATTATATTATAAAACATATATACATTGCAGTGAGCAAAACTGGGTTACTGTATAGTTTAAAGGTAATCTATCTATCTATCTATCTATCTGTCTGTCTGTCTGTCTGTCTGTCTGTCTGTCTGACTGTCTGTCTGTCTGTCTATCTACCTACCTACCTACCTACCTACCTACCTGTCTGTCTGTCTGTCTATCTATCTATCTATCTATCTATCTATCTATCTATCTATCTATCTATCTATCTATCTATCTATCTACCTACCTACCTGTCTGTCTGTCTGTCTGTCTGTCTGTCTGCCTATCTATCTATCTATCTATCTATCTATCTATCTATCTATCTATCTGTCTGTCTGTCTGTCTGTCTGTCTGTCTGTCTGTCTGTCTGTCTATCTGCCTGCCTGCCTGCCTGCCTGCCTGCCTGCCTGCCTGTCTGTCTGTCTGTCTGTCTGTCTGTCTGTCTGTCTGTCTGCCTGCCTGCCTGTCTGTCTGTCTGTCTGTCTATCTATCTATCTATCTATCTATCTATCTATCTATCTATCTATCTATCTCAAGAAGCAGTAGTTCCTTCTTCTTGAGTATTTCTTGGTAATATGACAAGGTGCAAGATGAGAGAGAGATAGAGAGAGAGATGAAAAAATAGAGTCTGGTGAAAGAATGAGACATTTATAGCTGGTGTAGCGTAAGGGACAACAGGAAGTAGCTACCATGAGGTTAAATATAACAATAAAAGGATAAAAAATATATTAGGTGCTGTTTTGCTGAGGAAGAAATAAAACACTTCAGGACACATCATGTTGATTAATTCTCCTATTACAGCATGCCATGGAGTGTTTAAGTCCATTCCTTTCGGCTGTGTTAATTCCACTCAGCCTCTATAATTGTATTTTTCCTCTTCTATGAGAATTCATTAGCATTCATTAAACGTTGGAGCGCTCTGTGATGTGGATTAGTGTAGCTGTGGGGCGTTTTGGAGGGAAACCCCACCATGTGTGTTGTAGGGTGTTAAAACAAACCCCACTGAGGCCTTAAGTGACAGTTTTTTCACCCCCACCCTTCTTTAACCGACGGAGGATGAGCTGCTGGAACAAGTCTGCTTCATTATTTAACGGCTGTCTATACAACAATAGAACTGTTTCGGTTTGAGTTGAAACTCATGCAAATTTAATGATGCACCGTGTACAGAGACGTCCGAGTGACTTCAGCAGCTTTATTTATTCTCTAAGCACTTTTACTCCACAGTAAATAGCAGATAATAACTGAAGCAATGCAAAATACAGACAACTCCAAAATGACTAGCATGTTTTAGATTCAATTAAATACCACACGCAAATTATAGTTAGCATTTATTCCCTTAGAGAGACTGTATCGTAGACCTTAGTGCACCAACAGACAAATGATTTTTAATGATTGTTTAATTGTTTTAATTAGTTCTTTAATTACTGCCGCTTTCTCAAGATACCATGTAAATACATGAGCATATATCTTTATTTATATAATGAGTGTATAATGCACAAATCTGCACATAAATCCTCTGTTTGTGTGTATAGGGTGAGTTCTGAATGCTCACTGGGGTTTCAAGGGTGCCAGTATTTATGGAGTTGACTGTAAATGGCATCACATGTGATTAATGATAATGTACTGAAATATAGTTTTATGCAAATGCCCGATTTCATTAAATGTTAAATAAATGCAGTGTTTAATTCTTCGAATCAGTGGTTTTACAATTATTGGCACCTCAGGTTTATTATTTATTTATTTATTTTAAAATTTATTTATTTTATAGACTGGCCTCATACAGAGCATGGTCTGTATGAGGGCAGTCTATAAAATAAATAAATAAATAATTTTTTTATTTGATTAGGGATCAAATAGAGGATTTATTTATTTACTTATTTATTTATTTATTTTTATTTATTTTTATAGACTGCCCTTATACAGACCATGCCATTATTTGATTAGGGATCAAATAGAGGATCTATTTATCCATCCATCCATCCATCCATCCATCCATCCATCCATCTATCTAAAACATGATTATTTTTTGTAGAAGTATTTTAGTTGTACAGGAAATCAAATTAATTTGTTTTTTATTTTTATTTTATTTCCTAATTCTATTCATGGAGCTGACACATGGGGAGGTTTAAAAGACGGAGCAGGGTCTCAGATATCAGCCTCAGGTTCCTGATTCAGCTGCTGCTCCTCAGGAGGTCACTGTACTTAAGTGGATCACTGCTGTGCTTCTGAAGAAAAAAAAGCTCCACCCCCCTACACAAGTCCCTGAGTTACAGAGCCTGCTTTCAAGCCCCCATCTCACACACACACACACACACACACACACACACACACACACACATTAGCTGTGAATTTGAACTTTTCGGCACTGATTGTAAACAGGTGATGGTCCTGTGGACCGAAGTGTGTCCCGGAGCTCAGAGACAGGTGTTGGACCTGCAGTCTCACAGGAACATGGCTGTATTTAACAACGAGTCTTTTATTGAACCCTGAGGCACTCCACCCCCCCCCCCCCCCCCCAGCACACAGCCTGTCCTCTCTCTCTCTCTCTCTCTCTCTCTCTTTCTCTGGAACTCTACATCACTTTTTATTATTAGTTATTAGTCTTGTCATGCTTATAAACTTCCTTTTACTTTTTTTTTCCACCAGGAAGATTTCTTCTAGCTCAGTTTCCCAAACCCTGAGCACTGAGTCATATATCAGATAAGATTAGTGAAGAGAGACAGGAAACAGATTTACTGAGAATTGTCTTTCTTTCTTTCTTAAAAAAAAATAAAGGTGTTGAAATCAATAGTCTGGCAGAAATTGTTTATAAAATACTGTAAAGTGACCAGGAAAAAAAAATTTGTAAATTGATATAATCTGTTAAAAAAATGATGTACTGCAATTTTTTAAAAATCTTAAAAATTAAAAAAATATATAAATAAAATCATCACATACAATATTTATTTATATATATATATATATATATATATATATATATATATATATATTAAAAAAACAAAATTTTCTGCATGATTTACATCAACGTGCTAAAAATGTCTCATATTGTTGCAGATAAGCTTATAATTAGTTTCGTTATATGAATAAGTATGAGAATTCTCTCTCTCTCTCTCTCTCTCTCTCTCTCTCTCACACACACACACACACACACACATACATACACACACTCTCTCTCTCATCAAGTACTTTAATGCGACATTAATCCATTAAAATACAAAGCTAACATGGCTGCTAGGGCATGCTGGGAACTTTTAGGCTGTGTTGGCCGTTTGCCGATGATTCAGGGTGGTACAGGATTTAGAAAAATAAATGATTCTGTGCTGTGAGCAGAAACTTATCAGAACTGCAGTCTTTTATTCCTCTTATATACCACAGCAACCAAAGGACATTTTTTTAAATATTACTTTATAATATTTTTACAATTTATATTTTATAGTACTTTTATTTATTTATTCATTCATTCATGTATTTATTTATTCATTTATTTATTGTTATGCATTTTATTATATTTATTTATTTATTTATTTATTTATTTATTTATTTTATTTTATTTTATTTTATTTTATTTTATTTTATTTTATTTTATTTTATTTTATTTTATTTTATTTTATTTTATTTTTTAATCTTTAATTGTATATATTTTTTGGCTGCTGTCACTGGGACATCTTCAGAAACCTTCTCTGATCCTTCATTGCAGACAGTGACATCATCATCATCATCATCATCATTATTCGTTTTATTCCAGTTACATTCAACATTGCGGAACATGAACTGACACCTTCTGACTGATCGGAATTAAAGAATTTCACGGTACTGTGGCGGAAGTTGGCGTAAAAATAAATCAGGTCAGGGAAGCGTTTCTGTTAGACTTGTCAATCATGTCATGTCACCTGAAGCGCCGCCCCTTGCCCCAGCTTTCAAGTGATGTCATCTAAGCAAGGGGGGTGTGGCTTTGTGGGGTTTTGTATTTGTTTGAATTTTTTCAGAACAGCTCCAGTTGTAATGGTGGAAAATGGTGGAAGAGGTGGAAAAAATGTGTTATCGTTGTTATTGTTATTATTATTATTAGTAATAATATGATAAATACATTACACATGCATGTTGTTAAACAGAGCTGCATCTGATCCCTTCTAGACGTCTGAGTCCGAGGAAGCGGATGTTGGTACAGTCACACGGCAGTCATCTTAGGCGCACGTTCTGTGTACACACTGATGAAGTGTGTGTTCTTCCGGTCTGACCGGCTCCTTCACCTGGACTGTGTGACAAAAAAAAAAAAGCCTGGTCGAACTGGTCAGGTGAGCTGGAACTGTTTAGAAACACTCTTCAGTACTAATGAGTCTGAGTGTGATGGCTGTTTTTCATTATCCCTACACACACACACACGCACACTTGCCTCAAGGTTATTGCAATCTCATCTCACACGACCTGCAATAAGAAGCAATAACACAGAGCCATGAGAACCGAGATCAGGAAATGTGAGAGTTACTGGAAAAATCAGATTTGTTTTGTTCGACGCATGACTTCACATAACAACAACAACGACATCAGCCACAGCAACATATTTCTTTTCTTCTCCACCATTTTTTCATTACTATTTTTCCTAACAGAACTATTCCAGCGTGAGTGAAAACAGCAGAAATCTTGATTTATTTACTTCCCAATGAGTTCCTTTTGCTCCTTGATTGCTGCATTTATCTGGATTTCAGCAGCATAATTATATAAATATCTAAAGTCTTATTTATTTATTTATTTATTTATTTTAAGGAAGCAGATGCAGACAGATGCTGCAGTGCTTTTTTTTTCTATAAATGTGGAAATTCCTCTGTGCGGTTTTAAATAGGTAGCATGAGGGAGATGGAAACGTCTCTCAGTGGCTCTCAGGCTCTTCACGTCTCAGAAGACTTCTTTTTCCATGAGACATTTTTATACTCCCTGAGTTCATAAAACGATCCTGAGCTTTACTTTGCTTTGCCTGTATTTTTTTCTTTCTAAACCAATTGTTTTTTGCTCAGTTCTTCTCCTGTGAACAGTGGAAAAACTTCTCGGTGGAAAAAAAAGGGTGCCAATACTTTTTCTTGCAGCTAAAAGCTAAAAGCAGGGTGATTTTTAAGATAGAAGATTAAAGGAGACGTGTTTTGTTTTTGAAAGTATGCGACTGTCCTGCATGTTTCACATACTTGCCGAAAAATGTACACTGTACTCAGAAAAACAAACAAAATAAAATCGCCATTTCTCCAGAGCGCTACATAAACACGTCACCTTCTAAATTCAGAAGTTTCTATTTTATTCATTCATTCATTGTCTCCCACTTATCCATAGCCGGGTCGCGGGGGCAGCAGTCTAAGCAGGGATGCCCAGACTTCCTTCTCCCTAGCCACTTCCTCCAGCTCTTCCGGGGGAATTCCAAGGCGTTCCCAGGTCAGCTGAGAGACATAGTCCCTCCAGCGTGTCCTGGGTCTTCCCCGGGGTTTCTTCCCGGTTGGGCATGCCCGGAACACCTCCCCTGGGAGACGTCCAGGAGGCATCTGAAACAGATGCCCAAGCCACCTCAACTGGCCCCTTTCGATGTGGAGGAGCAGCGGCTCTACTCCGAGCTCCTCCCGGGTGACAGAGCTCCTTACCCTATCTCTAAGGGAACGCCCCGCCACCTTGCGAAGAAAACTCATTTCGGCCGCCTGTACCCGGGATCTTGTCCTTTCGGTCATGACCCAAAGCTCATGACCATAAGTAAGAGTAGGAACGTAGATTGACTGGTAAATCGCCTTTCGGCTCAGCTCCTTCCTCACCACAACAGACCAGTACATGGACCGCATTGCTGCTGCCGCTGCACCAATCCGTCTGTCAATCTCACGCTCCATCCTTCCCTCACTTGAAAAAAAAAAGATATAAGAGAAAAGATTAAGAGATACTTAAACTCTTCCACTTGAGGAAGGAACACCCCTCCAACCTGGAGAGGACAAACCACCTTTTTCCGGTCGAGAACCATGGCCACGGATTTGGAGCTGCTGATCCTCATCCCAGCCGCTTCGCACTCGGCTGCAAACTGCCCCAGCGCACACTGTAAGTCCTGGCTCGAAGGAGCCAACAGGACAACATCATCTGCAAAAAGCAGAGACGAAATCCTATGGTCCCCAAACCGGACTCCCTCCATCACCTGGCTGCACCTAGAAATTCTGTCCATAAAAAAAATTAACAGAACCAGTGACAAAGGACAGCCCTGCTGGAGTCCAACATGCACTGGGAACAATTCTGAATTACAGCCGGCAATGCGAACCAAGCTCCTGCTCCGGTCATGCAGAGACCGAACAGCCCTTAACAGAGGGCCACGGACCCCATACTCCCAGAGCACCTCCCAGAGGATGCCACGAGGGACACGGTCTAATGCCTTCTCCAAGTCCACAAAACACATGTGGACTGGTTGGGCAAAGTCCCATGAACCCTCAAGCACCCTGTGAAGGGTATAGAGCTGGTCCAGTGTCCCACGACTAGGACAAAATCCTCATTGTTCCTCCTGAATCCGTGGTTCGACTAAAAGTCGGACTCTCCTCTCCAGTACCCTCGAATAGACTTTCCCTGGGAGGCTGAGGAGTGTGATCCCCCTATAGTTGGAACACACCCTCCGATCCCCCTTCTTAAAAACAGGGACCACCACCCCGGTGGCCCAGTCCAGAGGCACTGTCCCTGACTGCCACGCTATGTTGCAGAGACGTGTCAGACAAGACAGCCCCACAGCATCCAGAGACTTAAGGTACTCAGGGCGAATATCATCCACTCCTGGCACCTTGCCACCAAGGAGCTGCCGGACTACCTCAGTGACTTCAGCCCGGGTAATGGATGAATCTACCTCTGAGTCCTCAACCTCTGCTTCCTCTATGGAAGGTGTGTCAGTAGGATTGAGGAGATCCTCGAAGTATTCCTTCCACCTTCCGACAATATCCCCAGTCAAGGTCAGCAACTCTCCACCAGCACCATACACAGTGCTGACAGAGAGTTGCTTACCCCTTCTGAGGCGCCGGACGGTCTGCCAGAATTTCCCCGAGGCCGACCGATAGTCCTTCTCCATGGCCTCCCTGAACTCTTCCCAGACCCGAGTTTTTGCTTCCACAACCACCCGGGCTGCAGCTCGCTTGGCCTGCCGGTACTCAGCAGCTGCCTCCGGAGTCCCACGAGCCAAACAGGCTCGATAGGACTCTTTCTTCAGCTTGACAGCATCCCTTACTTCCAGTGTCCACCACTGGGTTCGGGGATTGCCGCCACGACAGGCACCAGAGACCTTACAGCCACAGCTCCTGGTAGCTGGGTCAACAATGGAGGAGGAGAACATGGTCCACTCAGACTTAATGTCCCCAACCTCCCTCGGAATCTTGTCGAAACTCTTCTGGAGGTGGGAGTTGAAGACCTCCCTAACAGAGGGTTCAGCCAGACGTTCCCAACAGACCCCCACAATACGTTTGGGTCTGCCAAGTCTGTCCGGCATCCTCCTCTGCAAGCGGATCCAACTCACCACCAGGTGGTGATCAGTTGACAGCTCAGCCCCTCTCTTCACCCTAGTGTCCAAGACATATGGCTGAAGGTCAGATGACACGACCACAAAGTCGATCATCGACCTCCGGCCTAAGGTGTCCTGGTACCACGTGTACTGATGGGCACCCTTATGCTTGAACATGGTGTTCGTTATGGACAGACTGTGACTAGCACAGAGGTCCAATAACAGAACACCACTCGAGTTCAGATCGGGGGGGCCGTTCCTCCCAATCACGCCCCTCCAGGTAACACTGTCATTACCCACATGGGCGTTGAAGTCCACCAGTATAACTATGGAGTCCCCAGTCGGGGCACCTTCCAGCACCCCTCGTTTCTATTTTATTTCAACTTTTATTGTTTTTTAAATGTCGAATCTTAAAAAAAGTGCAAATAATTCAAACAACTCTTTTCTCTTTTCAGAATTTTGCTCTTAAATGAACAACCGATAGAACTTTAGCACAGAATTCATACTAGCATGAATAAGTGCTGATTTATTTACAATGTTATTTTCCTAAATCAATAAATTTGATAAACTAAATTTGCTTTTAGTTCATCATTTGATCAACAAAGTTCTACTTTTTATCAGAGAAATTGAAGAAAAAGGAATGAGAGAACTTGCATTTCTTCTTCCCGTGATCTTCAGGAAGTTCTGATGAAGCAAAATCGGCTTGAACGAGCGACTCCATGCGTTTACATTTATAACTCTTAAACTTTCATAACTTTTAGTTTGGGAAAAAGGTTTAATGATTCAAACATGAAACAATTTTCTGTATCAGATTTCTAGGTCAAGTGAAGATCAAATTATTTATCTGAAATCATGGAATTATATTTTTTATATTTCTCAGTTTCCTGTGTAACCATTTCAGGGGTGGAGCTTCAGCCGAGCTCGATGTATGATGTCACAAAATGAGCTTAAACCATAAGAGGATGACATACATCAGTTGGCATGCTAAGAAGCCAGCTAGTAAACCTAGCTAGTTACAGCACTAACAAATTGACAGTTGCTACAGCAATATGATATTCGGCTGGTGCTAAATAAATCTGTCGGAAAATGATTCATCTGTTTAAGACATCCTGAAAAGCAAATCGTGAGAAGCATTTCGTTTAGCTAGCAAAAAAATAAGAAAAGAAGCTAATGCTAGCGATTTCTATTACACAACTGCGCTGATTTTATTTGAGGGTTTGATGCTCGGTGACTGATTATGTGCTGTGCAGGAGGTTTGTTTCTTTAGCATGTCTTTAACATTCCACATGTCTGTCGTTTTGGTGTAAAATATCTGCGATGTTGAGACAGAAACATGATAAAACAAAAGAGCCTTGCTGTTTAATAAGCTGGCTGTAAGAAGAGACACTTCCTGGAACGTGGAAGATTGCATAACTAAACTAAAGAGCTGGCTTTCGTCCTGCGCTTCAACAAACCTGCTGGAAAAGTGAAAGCTGGTGGTTTGATGGTTTAGCAGTGTTTACTCTTTGGGCTGAGAGCTTGATGCCGAGTTGATCCTATTTACGTTGGAAAATGTTAAGAGAAGCTGTTCCTTTTGGCTTTGGTTAATACGTGTTTAGCGCTGTTGCTAGTAAAAGACGAAAGGATGTGATGTGATACTGCAGATCATAAAGATTCCTGGGAAAAGAAATGTTTTTTGGATTGGATTTAAATAGGTCAATGGTAGAAGATGTCCTGACTTGATCTGATCCACTTCTTTTGTATCTGAGGAACGGTTCTCAGTGTCTGACTGGATGATCTCAGAACTCTGGAGATATTTTGAAGACACAGGAGATCAGAGATATAACTCGAGGCCAAGTCATGAAGAAATTTCAAAACAAATAACAAAACTCTGTTCTGTCTCTGACTGGCTGCCAGGGAAGGAAGGCCAAGACAGGAGAGATACTGTATGTTCCTCTCTTTGGTGAATCAAACACACACACACACACACACACAACACACACACAGTACTTAGCAGTACATTAGGAACAAATCCCATGTCATACTGCAACAGGAAAATAATCAGTAACAGGTTCGGAGTGATGTGTCTAACTCTCATACTGCACTAATTTGATATCCCAGATCGCCAGACACACCATCCAAATGACCAAACACACTGTTCTAAATGACCAAACACACTGTTCTAAATGACCAAACACACTGTTCTAAATGACCAAACACACTGTTGTAAATGACCAAACACACTGTTGTAAATGACCAGACACACTGTTGTAAATGACCAAACACACTGTTCTAAATGACCAAACACACTGTTGTAAATGACCAAACACACTGTTGTAAATGACCAGACACACTGTTGTAAATGACCAAACACACTGTTGTAAATGACCAAACACACTGTTGTAAATGACCAGACACACTGTTCTAAATGACCAAACACACTGTTGTAAATGACCAAACACACTGTTCTAAATGACCAGACACACTGTTCTAAATGACCAAACACACTGTTGTAAATGACCAGACACACTGTTGTAAATGACCAAACACACTGTTGTAAATGACCAAACACACTGTTGTAAATGACCAAACACACTGTTGTAAATGACCAGACACACTGTTGTAAATGACCAAACACACTGTTGTAAATGACCAAACACACTGTTGTAAATGACCAGACACACTGTTCTAAATGACCAAACACACTGTTGTAAATGACCAGACACACTGTTGTAAATGACCAAACACACTGTTGTAAATGACCAGACACACTGTTGTAAATGACCAAACACACTGTTGTAAATGACCAAACACACTGTTGTAAATGACCAAACACACTGTTGTAAATGACCAGACACACTGTTGTAAATGACCAAACACACTGTTGTAAATGACCAAACACACTGTTGTAAATGACCAAACACACTGTTGTAAATGACCAAACACACTGTTGTAAATGACCAGACACACTGTTCTAAATGACCAAACACACTGTTGTAAATGACCAAACACACTGTTGTAAATGACCAGACACACTGTTGTAAATGACCAGACACACTGTTCTAAATGACCAAACACACTGTTGTAAATGACCAAACACACTGTTGTAAATGACCAGACACACTGTTCTAAATGACCAAACACACTGTTGTAAATGACCAAACACACTGTTGTAAATGACCAAACACACTGTTGTAAATGACCAAACACACTGTTGTAAATGACCAGACACACTGGGAACCAGGTTTCTACTTGGAATATTATCTAAATGGTTCCAGCAGTGGTTCCTTTGTCTAAACATTCCAGAAATACAGTTGAATAAAATGTTGAATGTTGAATCAGAAGTAATGGATAAAGTCTGTGATGTTTCAGGGCCAGTAAACACTGAGCTCATCACTGTCCTGATTCCAGACTGATCAGAGTGAGTAAACAAGGCTGAATCCACCACCTTTTTTCTCTCTTCTCGTGGGATCCCGCTGGTTACTGTTAGCATCTTGTCTTCACTTGTCACTGTATGATTGTGCCAAAGTCACCCTGAGTCACATGAGTGTGTGTGAGAAGAGCACCACCCTTCCATTCCCAGACAGTCCGTCACGATCAGACCTATCAGAGCTCCTGCATGCAAATCAGCCATGTTCTATACATGATTAGCGGTATTAACCTTATTATACACTTATCCCAGCTCTCGGTGGACATTAACTGGCTCTTATTTATTACAGCAAATAAATTTATATAATTATAAAGTTTATATATAATTATATATAAACCATACATAAATTCAAATATATATCATGTGACAAGCTACACCTCTGTCATGTGACTAAGCCGCCCGTTGCTCAACCTGCTTGTTACTCAGTGTCAAGCTGTATGTGCAGGATGACACACACTCACACACACACAGCTCAATGGTCACCCAGATATCCTCACAATAACCAATCCAATCAGACCGTGATGAGACGAGGGGAAGATACCGGCACGGCTCCGGACTGGAGCTTTGAAGTGATTATCAGCTCGTCAGGTTTGTGACAAAAGCTGCTGTTTGTAGGGTCAGAAGTCAACATGCTACTTTAGTAACTTTCACACAGCCATGTAATCACTTAAACAATCACATAACACAAACGATGATGTCATGTCCTGCCAAAAAACAAAAACAAAAACAAACCCTCCTATTTGGTGAAAATTAAACAGAGCAGAATGTAGAATAAGTTGTAATCTCAAGAACTTTGACATTTTTCAGCAGACGTGTGACTAATATTCTGATCAAACTGAAATGTATGAACAATTTACAGACACACACACACACACACACACAGACACACACACACACACACATACACACACACACATACACTGTGTATGAACAGTCAGCGTTCTCAGTGCTTAGTTCCCAAGTGGGGAAAAAAAGCTAGCATGTGTGGTCTGATCTCACAGAAAGGTTAACGCTAAGCTAGCATGTCTGGTCTGATCTCACAGAAAAGTTAACGCTAAGCTAGCATGTCTGGTCTGATCTCACAGAAAAGTTAACGCTAAGCTAGCCTGACTGGTCTGATCTCAGAACATTGCAGAATTCATGTGGATGATCCTTTCAACCTAAACGTTGTTTTCGATCAAGTTCACCCAAATCCATGCCATGACAATGGTCTTTCCTAACATCAGCGGCGTCTTTCAGACATTTCTAGAGTGGTTTAAGAGTCCAGAGTGTTGATGAGGTCAAGAGATCTGAACAGTCAAGGCATGGATTCTACATAACCTCTCTCTGAAGGTGTCCAGGGTTTGAATCAAAGTCAATTTTCTTAGTAAATATTCTTCTTACACCACAGCAGTCCTCAATCATATTTTTATTTATTTACAGATGCAAATAATGTTCATGAAACAAGTCACTTCCTGTTCTCATGTATGTTATAGCAGCTATAAACAGACCTTCCATCACCAGCCTGTCTTTATTCTCTGTCATGAAGTTAATAAGACCCACAGCATGTCACGTAAACTCCTCTGTCCTGAAGATGGTGGAAAAAGTTACTGGAGACTCCTTCCGTTAAATCCTAAATAAACCTGTCTGTGCCACTGTTTTAGAGAATTAAAACAATCACAATTAAAAACCTTCTGACCAATCACAATTAAACACCTTCTGACCAATTACAATTAAACACCTTCTGACCAATCACAATTAAAAACCTTCTGACCAATCACAATTAAAAACCTTCTGACCAATCACAATTAAACACCTTCTGACCAATCACAATTAAAAACCTTCTGACCAATCACAATTAAACACCTTCTGACCAATCACAATTAAAAACCTTCTGACCAATCACAATTAAACACCTTCTGACCAATCACAATTAAAAACCTTCTGACCAATCACAATTAAACACCTTCTGACCAATCACAATTAAAAACCTTCTGACCAATCACAATTAAACACCTTCTGACCAATCACAATTAAAAACCTTCTGACCAATCAGAATCCAGGATTCAGGAAGTGTTTTTTATTTCTGGAGAAATTTTAGGGCAGTTAGATAACTGATAGCTGCTATTACACACACACACACACGCATACACTCTGTGTGAACTGAAAGCACAGCAGTTTATAAACCACACTCACCGAAACTGGGGATAAGTCGCTGCTGCTCGGCGGTTACAGGAGTGAAGCATCGTTATTGCCTGAGGGCGAATCCCGAGACAGCAGCTGGGAGACTTCGCTGTCGACACGTCATGTCACGAAACTCGAAACAGATTTGTTGTTCTTCCTAAACGTACATCAAACACTACATCTTATTTTATATCACTTATTAATACCTTCTAATCTTTTCCTTACAAAGCTGCACAGTAAACACACACCGGTCTCTCCCTCTGGTCTCTCCTGACTGTTTTTCCTTATCTGATTTCTCATGAAATACGTCATTATTATTATTATTTTATTATTATTATTGTTATGATGAGGATTCTAATCTCTAAAGATCTCTCTCAAGCACTCAGAAGTCTAGAAATAAACATTTCTGATGACAATCAAAATCAGGATATTAAATTTCATCACAGTTTTCCCGTGAGAACGATATACTATAAATAAATAAATAAATAAATAAATAAATAAATCTTCTAGTCACGTGAAAAGAAATGAATGACGCAATAAACCCAGAGTGCAATATCCACAGTGCAGAAGTTTGCATCCCCCTCGAAAATATTTTACGCTAGTTGACATTAGCAAAGTGTTCATTTTAGCTTAGCACGGGTTAGCTAACGAGTGTGTTCATTTATGTTTGTTTAAATGTCAGTGAGTCCTTTATGCAAATTTAAAAGTTTACATAAACGTGCATAAATTAAAGGACAGCTTGAATGCTGTTTAACGTTTAATTACGACTGGATTATTAAACCCGTTCTTCAGGATCAGTTAACAGTTAACAAACCGCTAATGTGCTCATTAAGGTGTGATTAACTTCCTCCTGCTAGGTTGTGGGATTCATTATCATCCAAATGACCTAAATTATTAGCTTTATTTATTTATTTATTTATTTATTTTGCTTTGATGTACATTTTCATAATCGGAACACTCTGGAAACCCAGGGGTGCACAAACTTTTGCACTTGACTGTATATTCGCTGAGCAAATCTTACTCAGTTTGAACCGGTGGTCATTTTTAAGATATTCGATACCACCGTGCTGCTCAATCCCGGACTCTGATTGGTCAGAAGGGGTTGATTCGTTTCCTATTAGAGACGTTTCTATGGTAACAGATCATCCACACAGACGTGTGTAATCGCTGAGACGGTGAAGTGTTCTGTAAGGAGATATCATTTTTTGATGGATGAATGATGGAGGTTTACAGTGTTGAATTTCACCCCAATATTCCAACAATGTGGAACTGATGATATTATTTGCATAAAATGGGGAATTTTCAGTAATCGATCTTCTAATTTTGGACGCAGTAACGTCAACTTTGTTTTGATAATTAAATGTCGATTGGGACATAATGGTTAATTCTAAGACTATTATTATTATTATTATTATTATTATTATTATTATTATCTGTCATATGCTTTGCACTTGCATTTGAGTCATGTGTATGAAAGGAGGTGGCCAGTTTATCAGGTTTATCTACCATATAGCTGTGTGTGTGTGTGTGTGTGTGTGCGTGTGTGTGTGAGTGTGTGTGTGCAGCATTGTTAATCAGTAAGTAGGTGAATCTGATAAAAATATAAAGTGTGTTACATGATGAAATCTGTGGCTGGTAATGAGTGTAGAAAGTGTGAGAATGTGTTTGTGAGAGAGAGAGAGAGAGAGAGAGAGAGAGAGATCAATGATTATATGAGTATTAGCACCCCTCTGTCCATGTCTGTTATTATTTAAAGATTTAGAGGGTGATCTCAGCAGAGTGTGTGTGTGTGTGTGTGTGTGTGGCATCAGTAATCAGTACAGTAGGAGAACCTGAAAAAATATTGCTCATTATGCTGTTTACACAAGTGTGTTAGACGATGATGTCTGTGTGTGTGTGAGAGAGAGAGAGAGAGAGAGAGAGAGAGAGAGAGACAGGTAAGTAGGATAAGTGACACACACCAGTTTCCTCTTGTCAGGCCTGATGCAGGATGACATCAGTGAAACTCGGAGAGTCTGAAACTGGCAGCGATCCAGAGAAAGCGCTGCACTGTTTAGCCTGAGTCCTGGGAAAGGAGGCAAACAAAGAGGTGAGTAACCGTCCCTCAAACCACAAAGCGAGAGGAACACCTCACAGCTCCTGGGAACCTGAACCTGTTGGGCCTGGTCCCTGTTGCACAATATGTAGAGCACAGTATCAGGACAGGTGTGTGTGTGTGTGTGTGAGAGAGAGAGAGAGAGAGAGAGAGAGAGAGAGAGAGAGAAGATCTGAACACAAGATCTTATAAACCTTTAACAGTAAACAATAATAACTTGCATGAATGCCATTTTTCCAGAAAAAAATGGCTGTTAATTTCTGTAACTGCCCCTTTTTTTAAGGCTCACAAAAATCACAAGGAGGATCAGTGGAGTGTGTGATGTGGTGTAGGCTTTTTCCAAAGATCTGCTCTGCCTCTGAGTCATTTCATCGCTCCGCTGAGCACAGTGCCCTGATAATGAGACCTATTTTACATGAGACAATAGCCTTTCATATAGTTAAACATATCTGAATAGGACATGCTCTCTTTGTGTGAGTGTGTCTGTGTGTGTGTGAGTGTGTGTGTGTGTGTGTGTGTCTGTGTGTGTGTGTGTTCTCTATACACTAATCTGCACCAGGAACTATCTACAGGAACATCTCCAAAGAAGTTCCAGCAAAAAAACATTCACACGTAACGTGATACGCTGCGACGTGATGCAACAGCGTGTGATTTATTATTGCTCAAGACGTTTGATTTCACTCCTTGCACTTCCTGTACATCCAGGGGGGGGGGGGGATAAAGAGCTGTAGAAACTACATCTCACCTCATATTTCGACCTCTTTCCTCTAGCATGAGCTTAAATAACTCTCTTTTTCCACTTTGTGTGTCTCATGAGCTGGAAACTGGATGTGATCTTCTCCAGCTTGGACATATTGTGTGTTCTGAGATGCTTTTCAGCTCATCACACTTGTAAAGAGTGAGTTCTGTCCAGCTCTGATCTCTCTCTCATCACCACAGCATTTCCACTGAATGGACAGGTTTATTCCAAATCCCAGGTTTGCATTATTTACTGTCCAGTGTCACTCAAATGAGGACTAGGTTCCATTCTGAGCCTGGTTCCTCTCAAGGTTTCTTCCTCAGATCATCTCAGGGAGCTTTTCCTCACCACCGTCACTTCAGGCTTCTCATCAGGGATAAACACTAACTTAATTTCAATTCTATATAATTATTATTATATGTTTCTATACTTCTGTAAAGCTGCTTTGAGACAACGTCCATTGTTAAAAGGATATCTTAGCGTTTCCATAGTAACATGATACCCAAGGATTGTACAGCGAACGTTCCACGAGAATAAAGATGCTGTGATCTAACCGAGGAAAAACACGCCATCGCTGATGTGAGTTTTCTTTAAGGGAAGCATTTAGTATATGGAAGGAGTCTCCAGTGTCAGAGATAAACCGTTATATTACCTTACGCTTTTTCTGTCTTCTTGGTTGTATTATTTTTTTTTTGCAATTATTAACTTGAAGATAAAGAGAAGCTGGTGAGGGAAGGACTATTTATAGCTGCTAAAAGGTAGGTACACATCTAGACCCTGTTCTGTTCTGGTACCGAGGTGGAGGAATGAACCATCTTGAAGACCTACCTCTTCCTGAAACACTTCAACACTCTTATTGTCTCTGTTTGTTTTCTGTATTGTTGTATGTTAGTCTGATGGTTTCCTAAAGTCTTTGACCTAGTGAACCAGTGTTGATGTTTTCATTGATAGAGACTTTAAAGCACTTTTGTACGGCGCTCTGGATAAAAGCGTCTACCAAATGCCAGAAACATGAAGGTCAATGTATAATGGAAGCAAGAACAGGACGTAATGTTTCACAACATTAAATGTCACTGTAAATGATATAAAAAGGATATTTGATCCTTTGACTTATAATAAGTGGAGTCATAAGCATAATGTGGTGTAAGAGTTTAGTGATGTCACACCTTCTGACCAATCAGAATTGAACAGATCTGTGGTATAAAATGACAGATACGTGAGTAACATCTACTAAATGTAAATTTATTGGAGGAGGAATAATCACTACAAATGATAGAGAACGCTTTTCACAACGATTCAGAGGCTATGGAAACTCAAAGCTCTGGGTTGTTGATCAGAAGGTCAGGGTTCAGGCCCCAGTACCACCACTGGGCCCCTGAGCAAGGCCCCTAACCCTCCCTGCTCCAGAGGCTCTTCATCATGACCGACGCTGACCTCAACCTCCATAGCTGGAAACTGTGAAGAAAAATGTCACTGTCCTTTAATGTACGTGTGAGGAAAATTAATCTCCTTTAGCATTCTGTGTTTCTTTTTAATCTGTTTAAAGCTAATAAACATTTTAAAATCGGACGTGAAAGAAAGAAAGACAGACAGTGCAGAGCGTGAAGTGATTTTTACTCTTCATTTTATTAGAACTTCTCACAAAACCCTCAAAAAAAAATTTTCTCAAAAAAATAAATGGAGGAATGAATCAATGATTGCCAGAATGTCATGCATGTGTGTGTGTGCGTGTGTGTGTGTGTGTGTGTGAGTGAAAATAAGAAGATAAGTCCTTCTTGCCTATGGCATCAACTCAGACTGTTTACAATAAACAGCGTTATTAATAAAATCTTCCACAAGAAGCATAAAGTTTAGTGTTTTAGCAAAAAAACCAAACAGCACTATTTTACATCACGGTATCATTATGTACACACACTGGAGTCGACAAATCAACAGAGATAAAGAGAGAGAGCGGGCAACGTAAACAAGGCCGAGATCCAAAACAAGTGTGTGTGGTACAGTAACAAGTGGGGGAGTCTTATTATAAAGTGTAGATCTGAACAAACACCCCTGCTCTGAAGGAGAAGAAGAAGAAGAAGAAGAAGAAGAAGAACTCCCCCGGTGAGATTGAGATTAATTTGCAACACAAAGGCCACGCTGGAGATGTTGCCTGGCTGAACAAACTCAATCCCGCACTCGTCAAGTCGCCCCTTAATTGTTCAAAAGGAGCCGTCAGGAATACGGGTCACGCCGCAGCTCGCATATGAAAAGTCCCGTCTGACAACGTAGCGCCGAAGACAAAAGAGAGTCAGGGTTTAACTCTTTCAGCTCTGGGCTTTTTTTTTCTTTCTCCCCTCCTACAGAATGCAAATTCACATCATTTACATACTGTAGCTGCTGATTTTATTGTCATCCCGAGACTCCTGTTTCCTCCTGGATGATTATTATTTTTTTTATAATATAGAAGCGGTGCATCCCTTAATATTAAATGACATGAGAGTTTTCTTTAATGAGATGGAAGGAGTCTCCAGTGTCAGAGCTTTGGCTTTTTTTTCTTCTTCTTTTCCATTCAGATCTTTAAATAAACCCATTTTATTTTCATCATGGTTGTCTCTCTCCTAAAACAATCACAGAGTTAACAGAGACATAAATGGCTTCAGGAAGTGCTGTTACAGGAAAATAATCAACCCCAAGGCTGTGAGGGCCTTGTGAATCCCCGGCTCTGTTTACATTCGCTCGCTCTCGTTATCTCTGACCTCATGTGCATCAGGATTCTGAAACGCTTCCAGGTTTCATGTGAAATGTTCCACAAGCCAAAACGTTGAGATCATAACACACGTGGCGTCCAAAAGGAATAATAAATAATAAATTACAGAAGAGTTTGACCCACAGGATCAGACGAAGCAGAAGAACTTTTTCCAGCTGCATTTGGAGAAGGCTTTAGCTCGCCGGTCCGACAGTCTCATCTTCTTGGCCTTCCTGGCCTTGTGTTTGATGGCAGCGAAAATGGCGGCGTCGAAAGCCTCCTTAAGGTTCTTCTGCGTCAAAGCCGAACACTCCACGTACTCCGTGGCCCGGATCTTCTCGGCAACGCTCCGAGCCCGAGAACTGAGCACAGGCTTCACCTTGTATCGGTCCAGGTCGATGAGAACATTGACGTCCAGCAGGAGGTCCGACTGAGTCCCGACCAGGATGATGGGAGACGTCGGGTTGCACGAGCGGATCTCCGGGATCCATTTCTTGGTGATGTTCTGGAAGGAGGTCGGGTTGACCACGCTGAAGCACAGCAGGAAGACGTCCGTGTGAGCGTAGGACAGCGAGCGGAAGCCGTCAAACTCTTCCTGAAACACAGAGACGATGCAGAGATAAGAACTCCATGCATTCCTTCACACCATTTCCGACATCGTTAGCTGACGGGTCTCTCACTCAGAGATGTTTCTTAGCAAGAATAGCAAGTGATAATAACCTGAATCTAGACAAAACATTTATCAAAAGGCTTTTTCCTGTCATAAGATCACAATAAACCAAATATACGATTACTGAGCCTTTATCTTGACAATATGTTCTAAACATTTAACAAAATAAAACAAGAAAATCTCAAATCTGACTAAAAAGAGTTTAATAATCTTAA
The DNA here is from genome assembly GCF_019097595.1 of Hemibagrus wyckioides. NCBI lineage: Eukaryota > Metazoa > Chordata > Actinopteri > Siluriformes > Bagridae > Hemibagrus > Hemibagrus wyckioides. The sequence continues at coordinate 3,626,143 of NC_080734.1, read as the reverse complement.
CTACAGTTCATTGTGACCTTTTAAACAGGAAATTAGCATGCTAAGATGTCATATTTTGCAATGTATGCGTATATCAAAATGAGGTGTGTTCGGTTTTCTGTCAGCGACAGCGAACCTCTCTCACTGAGAGACACGTCACATAAAAACCGTTTCCTGTGTATGGCTGTGATACATATCCATGTGATTAGATCACTCTGGTTTCCATCATACAGCACAATGACATGATTAAGGAACGAGTGAAAGCACACGAAGCCTCCATGTGTTCGCAATTAATCTGGAGACTGGAATTTTTTAAAAATTGGATCTGTTGGATTTTAGCGTTCAGGTTTAGTTTCATTATTTTCATCCTGGAAATTTTTAACATTAGTGTGAAACTGCATTTTTAAATTATTTTCATTATTATTAACCAAGACTTTTTTACTATTTCAAAAGTTATTTACTGAGATTTTAGTGTCTATATGAAAAAATGAATAATATCCTACATATAGCCTTCTCTGATCGGATGGATTGCTCAACAAAATATTTTTTATTAAATAGTAAAATAAAATAATAAAAACTAGTATATCTAGGCTTCCATTTTGGAGTAAATACACAATAAAATATTTCTAAAATATATTATACAAGTGGCATGTTGAACTGTGATATATTTTTAAAAAATATTTAAAATAAATGTATATATAAAAATTGGCTGTAATGCATAGTTGGTATTTGAATTAATTATGTGTTAATTTATCATTAAAACTGAGAAAAATGATAAAAAACTGTCTGCAGGCTTCTCTGGTGGATTAAATAAACTATAAAAAATGATTAAATTTATATAAATATTGTAATAGACAATTACAACTGGGAAAATCAGCAAAGTAAAAAAATACATCTATTTGTAAAACTTGTATATAACTCTAAATATGTTTTTCTTCACTATTTTAGTACACCATGTGTGGGTGGGGATTAGTTTGGGTTCTAGCTCTGTGAATAAATCTGGAACCTGAAAGAGAACCAAAGTGTAATTTTTTTTCTACAGGATTCATTACCTGTCCAGCTGTGTCCATCAGCTGGATCCGGACAGGTGCCCCATCCACTTGGACTTGTCCTAAAGAAATTGAAGAAGAAGAAGAAAATATATGAAGCGGTGTATTTTGATTTCAGTGACGTCAGCAATATCTTGTGCAGAAGAGCAAAAGTTTAACAAAATAAATTTATTTATTTATTTATATTTTCTTTTATTACCTGAAAACACGTCGAAAGCGGTCTGTTTGTAGTCAGTGGGATATCCGTTGTTGGTGTAGCTGATGATCATACTGGTTTTGCCCACAGCTCCATCTCCCACCAGCATGCAAGTGATCACCGGCTCCTGGTCCGACTCCGGCGTGTGCGCGCGCGCGTGCTCCTGCTCGTGCCCCTGCTCCACACAAACTGGCGGAATTCGCGCCTCTTGGTAGAAATAATCCATTTGGGGTGGCATGTCCAACACCGGAGGTCAAAAAAATCCGTTCTGGAAGACCACTGAAGCTCTTGAGCAAAGCGGTCAGTGTCACCTCATAACTCCGAGACTCATACACACTCTCTCTCCTCTCTCTCACACACTCTCTCTCTCCAAGTCTCTGAGCTCTCACACGGACGTGAGCTCCCTCTCTAACCGGGGACTCATTTGCATAACCACGCCCACACGCCCATTACATTGCGTCACTGACTGTTTATTTTCAGATTACTTTTTTCCCCACATAATCAGCTGCTTACTGCTTTATTTTCCTAATCTTATCTAATTTATTATTAATATTTTTAAATATATATATATTATTGAATTGAGTGACATTTCTAATGTTATTATGATTTTTTTATGTACTTAAACACCAATTTTTTGTAAACAATTACTTTAGAGAAATATGTGATCTTATTTATTTATTTATTTATTTATTTATAATTTACTGTAAACAGCCGCAAATAATAGACTGTTTTCATTTATTTTAAATTTATTATAATTGTTTTATAATGTTAAATTTAGCCTTTTTAAAATCCTTTATTTATTTATTTATTTATTTATTTGCTTGTTTGTTTGTCTGTTTGTTTGTTTGTTTGTTTATATATTTACAATTTACTGAAAACACCCGCAAATACAATTGTTTTAATTTATTTTAAAATTACAATATTACATTTAGCCTTTTTAAATCATTTATTTATTTAGTTAGTTAGTTAGTTAGTTAGTTAGTTATTTTTGGAAAAGAAAACCAGAGGGTTGTCTCCCTAGAAAATTATTTCACATTTTTTGTTTGTTTGTTTTTTCTTTTTTTTCTGCTGAATCCTCTCTAGTCTTAAGATGTAAGCTCTTCTGTGAATAAACCTCAGTTTCGTCCTAAATTTAATAATAAACAACATACATAACTGAATAATAAACACCATACACAATGAGAGAAATAAAGGATCACGCTTTATTGAGCTCCAACTAGAAAACGGTGCAGAAATTGTGATCGAATTAATTTATTATGACAGAATGGCGACATCTTGTGGACGACTGAGAAACTGCAGCCTCTCCCTTAGATCACATGATTTGTGATCATGTGGTCACCTCGCAGGTTCTCTTTCTGATTCCAGGATTCGTTTGTCTTTAAACAAGCCTTCATTTGCGTTTTGTTTCGATCTCCTGTCATTTATAAGACTTTAAATCATCCACCTCGTGTTGCTTTCAGGCTCTAAAAGGCCCATTAGGTGTGTAGCTCTTGTGTAGATCCTGTTATTTAGCTCGCTGTTAGCTAAGTTAGCCTTGCTAGCTGTGCTGGGGGAACGTAAACACCGGAAATGCAGAAGAGGTTTATTTCATTTTAGATCATTCTTCAGGTCAGTATTAAAGATAGAATGGCGACTATCCTGGATGATTATGAAGACTCTCAGATGATCAGACACCCGGTTCAGTCTGGACGCCTTCCTGCGGCCAACATGATAGGGATAACTCACTCAGGTACAGAGACGTGACATAACATGACATAACGTGACATTACATCACTAATCATTAACAAGACTCACTAATGTGTTTGTTTACTCCTCTGGACTTTAGGTAAACATGTGAGAAAATCCAAAGATAACAATTTTTTTTAAACTGCACGTTTCATAGGGCTGTTACGATTTAATCATTTAACTGCGATACGATATGAGACTCACGATATAAAGATCATTACACATATAGTGTTTATATGCTTCTATATTGCATTAATTAAATTCTTATTACACATAATCTTTATGCATATGCCCATACTTTCATATCTGAATAAACCTAAGCTATTAAGTAAATAATAATAATAATAAAAATAATAATTTATTGCCTCTATAGGTCTCCCTGTTGTAATAAATAATAAATACATATTTTATAATATATAAATGTACTCATTTTCCTGCTGGAGGAAATACATGATAGTTTTTGTAGTTATAAAAAAACATCAATTACAATATTGAAATAAATGTAAATATAATTAATGAATATTTATAATTTGAATATTTATATTTTGTATAAAAATTCAGTGTAGTTTTGATATAAGTGTAATCTAAATAAATATAAATATTGTAATTGTAAAGACTTTGCTGGAATCACAAAATTATGTAATATATAAACATTTTAATGATATATCTTGGGAACATATTTAGATGATGTAATATCTCGAGGCCAGTCTGCTGTAACAATATGAAATAAATGTTTAGAGTCTATTAATAGTGTGTTTATAAAGTATGTTATTTGTCAGTTTGGGTTCGAAAAAGACAGTATTTATTTATTCATGTATATATTTTTATTTATCTAAATGTTTTTATTTATTTTTGTTTTTTTATTTGTTTATTTAACTGTTTGATTTATTCAATAATGTATTTATTTATTTACTTTTTAACATTTTTATTATTATATTAATGCTTTTATTTATTTTTGTTTTTTTTTTAAATTAATTTGTTATTTATTTATTTAACTGTTTTTATTTATTTTAAACTTTTATTTCTTTGTTTTTGTATTTATTCATTTATTTAAATGTTTTTTTTAATTAATTTGTTATTTATTTATTTAACTGTTTTTATTTATTTATTTATTCAATTTCTTTTTTTATTTTTTTATTTAAATGTTTTTATTTCTGTTCTTAAAATTAATTTGTTACTTATTTATTTATTTGTTTTTATTTATTTTTAAATTTAATTAATTTATTTATTTAAAACAGCCTGTTGTGTATAAGAAACACAATGTTTTTGTTCTTTCTTCAGTAAAGTTTTGATTCTAATTTAAATAAAGACAATAAGAGAGCTGTATTAAAGACACCCAGTTTGCGGTGTAAATGGCGGCGTTCTCTGAGGCGAGTGTGTGTGGATAATCCGGCGTCTCTTCCTCCAGGACATGGTTATTAATCAGGACGTGTGAAGTGCAGCAGAGTGGTCAGCTGTAATGTCCGGCTGATTAACGGAGGACGATCTTCACACCTCACGCTCTGTGATTGTGTGTCATGATGAGGAGAATTAAACCCAGCTCTCTTCAGTTACTTACATCGTTCATTATTTATGCTAACAGGAAGTCAGGGTTGTGTTACAGAGCTGGAGTTGTAGGACTGTTTACAGTTCAGGAGCTGCATTAATGACCTCAGACTCGTACACACTGACCACAGCCTTCATTTCTGTACGAACTACTATAAAGCTGCAGGGTCGAGTTATAAGCAAAGTTAAAGTGTCTCAGTGATCATCTCCACTTCCACAGCTGTTATAAACACTTTATAAACTTTAATACGAAGTAGACATTATTAACATATACACAGATGAACCTGGAATAAACATACAAATCTCTCTCTCTCTCTGTCTGTCTCTTTCTTTTACTCTTTGTCTGTCTGTCTTCTCTCCCTCTCTCTCTCCATCTCTCTCTCTTTGTCTGTCTGTCTGTCTCTCTCTCTGTCTGTCTGTCTCTTTCTTTTTCTCTCTTTGTCTGTCTCTCCTCTCCCTCTCTCTCCCTTTGTCTCTCTCTCTCTGTCTGTCTGTCTCTTTCTTTTTCTCTCTTTGTCTGTCTCTCCTCTTCCTCTCTCTCTCTCTCTCTCTCTCTCTCTCTCTCTCTCTGTCTGTCTCTTTCTTTTACTCTTTGTCTGTCTACTCTCCCTCTCTCTCTCTCCATCTCTCTCTCTTTGTCTGTCTGTCTCTTTCTTTTTCTCTCTTTGTCTGTCTGTCTGTCTGCCTCCCCTTCTCTCTTTGTCTCTCTCTCTCTCTCTCTCTCTCTCTCTCTCTCTCTCTCTGAGCAGAACTTTTACTGTAAATAAAATGTTTATTTAGAGTATATGGAAGGAGTCTCCAGTGTTAGAGTGTTTACATTTCTGAGATATATACATGTGGTGGTTTCTCTGTAACGCAACAAGCTGTGTGTGTGTGTGTTTTGTCTTATTAACCTTAAGAGAGAGAAGTCGTCCCTTGTGAAAGAAGACGTTTGTTGTGAAGGTCTTTAGGTTTTGAGCTCTCTTCATTCCTTTACTCTGGTGTCCTGCAGGATTCGTGAACGTGAGGCTGGAGGAAGAAAAGCCCATCTTCAACAAGCAGCGGATCGATTTCACGCCTCCTGAGAAGATCAATCACTTTGCCGTCTGCAACAACCAGCTCTGTATGAGTCTGGGGAAGGACACTCTGCTCAGGTAACGTGCCACATCTCCGGTTCTTCTCTTTTCATGATTGGATTAGCCGCGGTATGAGACTCTCGGATCTCGGATCGTCGACACTGACGATTTAAAGATGTTCGAAAGTGAGAATCTGTGAAGCTGATGCCGGTGTTTGTGATGTAGGATCGATCTGGGGAAACCGGATCAGCCCAACCAGATAGAGTTGGGAAGGAAGGACGACAGTAAAGTATATAAACTCTTTCTGGATCCGACAGGTAATTATTCTAACCTAGATCTAATCTGAGATCAGACGTACTTCAGAACTATTCAAGATTGTGTTGTGAGATTGAGATTATTATTGGGAATGTAAATAAATAAATAAATAGTATAGTTCTGTCACTTTGGCTTTTACAATTTAATTTAAAAAATGTTTTTTGAATATTTATTCAGTTTTATTATAAATTTTTAAAATTCTTTTTAAATTATTATGTTTCTAAAAGAAAGTTTAAAATTTTTTTTATTTATTTATTTTACAATTTGATTAAAAAAAAAATGTTTCCTAAATATTTATGAATACTCTATTTTAAATTAGTTTTTAATTGTTTTTAATAAATAGTGTAGTTCTGACCCTTTTTTTTACAATTTGATTTATACAATGTTTCTTGAATATGTATTCAGTTTTATTATTATTATTATTTTAATTATGTTTCTAAAAGAAAATATTTTTAAAGCAAAATTAATTTCTTTTTTTTAACAATATGACTGAAGAAATATGTCTTAAATATTTTAAATTAGTTTTTAATTATGTTTTTAAAGGAAAATATATATTCAGAAATATACAAAATATACATTATACTTTGTACTTATATTTTACAATTTTATTTTAAAAAATGTTTCTTAAATAATTATTCATTTTTTCATTTTTAAGTCTTTTTGAATCATAATGTTTCTAAAAGAAAATGTCTGGATCCGACCATGTAATTATTCTAACCTAGATCTAATCTGAGATCAGATGTACAGACCTACAGACGAACTATTCAAGCTTGTGTTGTGAGATTGAGATTGGGAGTTATTGGGAATGTAAATAAATAAATAGTATAGTTCTGTCACTTTTTTTTACAATTTAATTTAAAAAATGTTTTTAAATATTTGTTTTTTGAATATTTTTTAAATTCTTTTAAATTATTTTTAGAAACATTTATTTATTTGATTTTAAATATAGGATATATAGTAATATGTTTCTTAAATATTTATTCATTTTTTTTCATTTTTAATTATTCTTAATTAAATTTTAATTATTCTAACCTAGATCTAATCTGAGATCAGACATACTTCAGAGCTATTCAAGCTTGTGTTGTGTTGCAGGATCTCACTTGGTGATTAGTCTGACCACGAGCGAGTGCGTCTACCTGAACAGAAACACTCAGAAGGTCCGCAGCCTCTCCAGGTGGAGGGGTCACTTAATAGAGAGCGTCGGCTGGAACAAGATTCTTGGCAATGAAACGAACACCGGTCCGATTCTGGTGGGAACGAGTCAGGGTATCATTTTTGAGGCTGAGATCTCTGCTTCTGAGGGTTCTCTCTTCAACACCAACCCAGACCAGTACTTCAGACAGGTTCATTCCTTGGAAGAAGACGGAAAGCCGGCTCCGGTTTGCTGTCTGGATGTGGAACGTGGGATCGAGTCGAAGTACTTCATCATCGCCACCACTCGCAAACGGCTCTTTCAGTTCATGGGCAAGTTAGCCGAAGGTTCCGAGCAGCAGGGCTTTAGCTCGATCTTCGCTCAGAATCAGGATGTCTTGCCGAGTTTCCAGGAGTTTCCCGTTAACATGGGCTACAGCGAGATCGGATTCTACACCTCCAAGCTCCGCTCCAGCCCGAACTCCTTCGCGTGGATGATGGGAAACGGGGTCCTGTACGGCCACCTGGACTACACTCGGCCCGACTCCCTTCTCACCGACGTCAAGGTGTGGGATTACACGCCGGAAATCGACTTGAACTACATCAAGCCCATCTCCATTGTGCTCACCCAGTTCCATTTTCTGCTTCTGCTCCCCGATCGTGTCAAGGCCATATGCACCTTGAATGGTCAAGTCGTCTACGAGGATGTCTTCCCCGATAAGTTCGGCTCCCTCAAAAAGATGATCAAAGATCCCATAGGAGGACTGGTCTGGATCTACACAGAGAAAGCCGTCTTCCGGTATCACATCCAGAGGGAGTCCAGAGACGTCTGGCAGATGTACATGAACATGAAGAAGTTTGACCTGGCCAAAGAGTACTGCAAGGATCGGCCCGAGTGCAAGGACACGGTGCTGGCCAAGGAAGCCGAACACTGGTTCCAGAACAAGCATTATCTGGAAAGCGCCAAGTGCTACGCTCTGACGCAGAACTACTTCGAAGAGATTGCGCTGAAGTTCATCGAAGCCAAGCAGGAGGAAGCTCTGAAGGAATTCCTCCTCCGGAAACTGAACAACCTCAAACCCGGAGAGAAGACACAGATCACGCTGCTGGTCACCTGGTTGACCGAGTTGTACCTCAACCGTCTGGGGCAACTGGAGGCGGAAGAGGAAAACAAGCGGAGCGGCCGGTTTCAGGAAATGCGTGAGGAATTCCGGCGCTTCCTGGGTAGCGGCAAGCACAAGGAGTGCTTCTATAACAACCGGAGCACCATCTACGATCTCCTGGCAAGCCACGGCAACGTAGACGACATGGTGTATTTCTCCGTCATCATGCAGGACTACGAGAGGGTCATCTCGCACTACTGCCAGCACGACGACTACTCCGCGGCGCTCGACGTACTCTCCAAGCACTGCGACGAAAAGCTCTTCTACAAGTTCTCCCCGGTTCTCATGCAGCACATTCCCAAGCAAGTAGTGGACGCCTGGATCCACATGGGCAACAGACTCGATCCCAAGCAGCTGATCCCAGCACTGGTGAACTACAGCCAGATCGGCAGCACACAGCAGATCGACGAGACCATCCGCTACATGGAATTCTGCGTCAACGAGCTCGCCGTGAAGGACGAAGCCATCCACAATTATCTGCTGTCGCTCTACGCCAAGTACAAGCATGATTCTTTGCTCTGGTACCTCGAGCAGGCAGGAACGCACGCCTCGGAGATCCATTACGACCTGAAATACGCCTTACGTCTCTGCGCTGAACACGGCTATCTACAGGCCTGCGTGCTGGTCTACAGGATCATGGAGCTGTATGAAGAAGCTGTGGATTTGGCCTTGAAGGTGAGAATGTGTCCCGGTTCAATGTAGATGTGGAAGGAGAAGGAGAAAAATCACAAAGATCTCATATTACAAACAAATAATAGTGAAAAAAAAACAAATTTGATGCTCATTTGTAGCTTTGAGATTTTGCAACCTGGCTTTTTTCATTTTAAACGCTCACTACATGGGGTATGAGGGAAATAATTCTTGAATGAAAGAAAAAGAGAAAGAAAGAAGTTCTGTCTCATTTTTCTTTTTACAATTTGATATTTTTTGAAATGATATTATATTTTGAAATTCTTTTTAAACTAAAAAGTTTACATTTTAAAGTATTTTTTTTATAAACATTTATTTATTTTACAATTTGATTCTTAAAAAAATGTTTCCTGAATATTTATTAATATTTTATTTTAAATTAGTTTTTAATTATGTTTTTAAAAGAAAATATATAGTCATTTTTTTATTGGGAATGTAAATAAATGAATAAATAAATACATAGTATAGTATAGTTCTGTCACTTTTTTACAATTTGATTAAAAAATGTTAAATGATATTTATTCAGTTTAATTTTTAATTCTTTTTAAATTCTGTTTCTAAAAGAAAATATTTTTAGGAAGATTTAGTTATTTATTTTTATTATGTTTTTAAAAGAAAATATATAGTCAATTTTTATTGGGAATGTAAATAAATAAATAAATAGTATAGTTCTGTAATTTTTCCTATATATTTATTCATATTTTATTTTAAATTACTTTTTAAATATTATGTTTTTAAAAGAAAATATATATTTTTGAAAAGATTTCTTTTTAAATGTAATTACCCCCTCACATTGTCCTGTTGTCAGGGGTTTAGTTGGATTTTAATGTAAACATCCGTATTTAAGGTGGAATAGTAAAAAGTTCTAATTCCTCTCTAATCTCTATTGATCCTCCTACACAGGGTATAATATATAATGTTCATAATGTTTAATATACTATGTTATAGATCTTCTGTTCTATTTATTTATTTATTTATTTATTTGGAAATCTGATGCCGAATTTCAAAATAAAAAGAGCAGAAATTGTGGCATAGACGATTCCTCAGAGTATAGTCTAAAAATATATTGAATGTTTCTCATAGAATACAACATCTAAAATGTGTGTGTGTGTGTGGTTGATCTCAGGTGGACGTGGATTTGGCCAAGTCGTGTGCCGACCTCCCGGAAGATGACGAGGAGCTGAGGAAGAAGCTGTGGCTGAAGATCGCCCGTCACGTGGTTCAGGAGGAGAAGGATGTGAAGAAAGCCATGAACTGTCTGTCCAGCTGCAACCTGCTGAAGATCGAGGACATCCTGCCTTTCTTCCCGGACTTTGTGACCATCGACCACTTCAAGGAGGCCATCTGCCTCTCTCTGGATGAATACCACCAGCACATCGAGGAGCTCAAGCAGGAGATGGAGGAGGCCACGGAGAGCGCTCGGCGCATCCGCCAGGACATCCAGGAGATGAGGAACAAGTACGGCGTGGTGGAGTCTCAGGAGAAGTGCGCCACTTGTGACTTCCCCTTACTCAACCGACCCTTCTATCTCTTCCTGTGCGGACACATGTTCCATTACGACTGCCTCTTCCAGGAGGTCACACCGCACCTCTCGGCCTACAAGCAGAGCAAGCTGGAGGAGCTGCAGAAGAAGCTCGCCGCCACCACGCAAACCACCAAATCTCGCCACAGACCCAAGGAGGAGGACACTGTGAGCCTGGGGAAAGGCCAGGGCAGCCGAGAGCAGATCAAATCGGACATCGACGATATCGTGGCGTCCGAGTGTGCCTACTGCGGTGAGCTGATGATCAAATCCATCGACAAGCCTTTCATCGATCCGCACAGGTTCGAGGAAGAAATGTCCAGCTGGCTCTGACCCCGATCTCGTCCGTAACACGCACCCGAGCCGAGCATTCTGTCCATGCACCAACATTTCAGCTTTCAACTCTCACACTGCCTGTGTGTGTCTTACTCGATACTGACACGAGTAGCATCCAGATCGTCTGCTCAATCCTAAACACCACTACTTTACCCGTGCCTCTGTGTGTGAAGAAGGACATGCTTTAACGTGTATCACACGGCTTTACACCAATAAACCGTACAGCATCGTGTTTCTGCTTTGTAATAATTCATCACCACAGTCATCATTACAAACAAAACAACACAAGTCGACTTCTTCTTCTTAATATTAGGAGTATTTTTTTGAATAATTTAGCATTATATAGATTATTATAATCTTTTATAAAAAGATAATTATCTTATTTATATAAATATGCATTATATAGTGTAATAGTATGACACTTATAATAATATGCATTAATAGTAGTATTTTGTATTCATTTTAATATTAGTATTATTATCAAAAAAATAAATGTAGAAAAATTATAAAAAATTATAAAAATTGAAAAACAATATTATAAAAATAAACATTTTAAATGAGAAAAATTTGATTATATTAGTTCTATAAATAAAAGGTATGACATTATTATAATAAATGTATTGTTTGTAATGGATGAGAAAAAGAATATAAATATTTAAAAAATAAAAATTTATTATTATAACTTCATTATTATTATTATTATTATTATTATTGCTATTATTATTATTATTATTATTATTACTTTATACAGATGATTTATTTATTTATTTGCTCTTCTACTAATATAGAATTTAACACTTCAGAATAATGAAGCCGACTTATTTTATTTAACTTACCATGATATTTCTGGTGCTTTCCTATATTGGAATAATCAAATTGAATGCCATTTATTTACATAAATTTAAACACGGCTCGTTTGCTAGCTTGCTTTGATAAAAATAAATAAACAAATAAAAGCCTTTTTTAAATAGAAATATAAATAACTCAGTATTTATAGCGAAGAGCAAAATAACTAGCGACTAAAGAGAAAGTGATCCACTCTGCTGTTTAGAAGCATGGGGAAAAGAACTCAGTCAGTCCAACACCAACATGACTTTTCATCTACAAACATGGCCCATGGCTGGAAGAAGCGTCCACGGTAACAGTATCGCCTAATATCATACATCATATCGCAATACATACCGGACAAACGATTATCGAGTCATGATTAGTCATCATCACTTTAATATTTACACTTTAATGTGTCCGATTTATTAATATCATGAGTATATATTTATATATATATTTATATTTGTGGAATCAGTGTCATATTATTATTATCATTATAGTGTGTACACCTGCATACACAATCATGAATCCTAAGAAGTTTATAATGAATATAAAAAGAAAGCTTCCTACGAAATCACGCGATATTTGGAAGCGGTGACGATGACGTCACACGCACATCCTGAGAACTTGTGAGTGTACAAGGCATCACTGATCGATTGCAGAAATCCTCATCGCTGGTTTAGAGCGAAAATATGCCAGGAAAAGGCGTTATCTGTGTTTATATTTTGATGATAGTGAGTGTAGTGTATTATGTGGATTGAATGGAGCCCACGTTTCGTGCGCGAACGATCATCTCGTCTTGGCGCCTGCTCGGCGGTTGATTACTAACGCCTGTTCCGTGCTCTGTCCTCGCCATGGCGCCGTTGTCCCTGCTCGCTCGGTTACTGAAAGTGGCCGCCTCTCTGCTGCTGCCGAGTCCACCGCCTCAGTCTCTCTCCTTGTTCACAAGCGCCATTTTGGAGACAGAGCGGCGCTGTGAGTCGGCAGCAGCGGAGACGGAACGAAAACAGGGGGGACACGGGGCGACGAGGTGAGCCTGCGTTTATGAGGGACATGGTGGGGGAGCGTTGGGGGTAAGATGGCCGGGAGGGAGAAAGAGTTAGAGAAGAGGAATCGGGAGAGCAGTGGCCTGGTCTTCTCCTGCTCTGACAGAGAGCCGCGCGTGCGGCGGTGTGTGGGTGTCCGCCCGTGAATGGAAAAAAAATGGAGCCTTAAAACAAATAATAAAAGCCCAGTTTATATCATTTGCCCCCGTGGATGTGGCCTTAAAGAGACAGGGCCTGTCTGAATAATTAAAAAAAAATATGCACGGCAAAACCTCCAAATGCGATAAAACACTTATGCTAGCTCACGCGCTAACGCTAACCGCTCAAGGTTAAGTAGCTGAGCTGTGCTACAGCGGAGTCGATATATACACAACGGGTTGCTATTTAGCAGCGTCCGTTTTTAACGTTATTTCGTTTGAATTGTGCTAGCAGGCTAACCTGCGTGTCAAAGTGTCGGATCTTTAGTTAAAGGCGGATATTAGCTCGCTAAACATTAGCCTGGCTAACTTAGCGCGTCAGTGGTGCGCGCGAGGCGAGCTAACTTAGCAGGAAAGCTAATCGGCTAGCTCCTTTAAGTATACAGTACCGTATAGCCTGTGGACTAGCTAGCTAATCGGCTAATCGGCAGAGTTTTAGGGGGGGGGGCTTCATTCACAGTTTATAGCTTAGATTTAACATAATACACAATAGCAATAGCCAAGCTGATTAGTTTTAGTAGTGATATTTCGTGCTTTAGTGTAGTTCAGGTACAACGTGAAAGCTGGAAACCGAACCTTTTTATGAAAGGAGTCGATTCCCTAGGTTTAGAATCGGAGAGGTGATTTGGTAGCACGAGAGCCGGGGGTCGATTCTCGGTTTCCACCTATTTGGCAACGGAGAGTCGATACTAACGATCCATGAGTCGATTCCACAGAAGTTGGAGTCGGATCAATGTTTTTGCACACCCAAAAATATTTAGAAATGAATAAAATAAATAAATAAGAAACTATCATTTGTAACAAGAAAAATCAACATCCTACCAAAATAGACTGGCCACTTTCATAAAAATATCACTTCACATAACAATTAGAAATAATTTATATGGAGCAATATTTGTTGTAAGATCTTTTGTGAAGCCTGAAAAATGACTAAAATTCTCCTTTTTTCTTTTTTTACACCATTCTTTTTGATAAACACCAGAGTCTATTAATATGCACAACTATACCATTTATATTCCGACAGTGTATACATTTTCAGAGCTTTAAACAGCAAAATATTTCATATGGAAATGTTAAGATCTCACATTCTATTAGTCATCTAAAGTCGTGTTTCCTGAACCTTTTGGTTAAATTAGCCACTTGTGGCTCAATAAATGTGGAATAAAATACTAAAATGTGTGTGTGAAGAGGAATTCAAGATGGTGGCTGTACTGAATAAACAAGTAAACACAAACACGAGGGTGATGTTGGAAACAGGACAGCGTTACTCTGGGTGTGAACATACATCAAATAAATAAATATTAAAATTGGATTAAAACTGAAATTTAAAATTTTGTGATGCTTCTAAGAAACAAAAAACATTCTCATGTAAACGTTTGTTGTTAGTCGGGAAATTTCTGCTTACATGATCAGCATTTCCACTTCTGTTAAATCTCCTCGTGCAGAAATAAGCACTGAGTGATCCCAGTAAAGATGTAGAAACACGAGTTTATAGGTCATTCTCTGGATGAAAATAAAACAAAATCCAATGTTTATGATGGTTTACACTATATTGCCAAAAGTTTTGGGACACCCCTCCAAATCATTGAGTTTAGGGGTTGGGCTCGGCCGCTTAGTTTTAGTGAAAGGAACTCTTAATGCTTCAGCTTCATACTAAGACATTTTGAATTTCATGCTCTTTGTGGGAACAGTTTGGGGATGACCCCTTCCTGTTCCAACATGACTGTACACCAGTGACCAAAGCAAGGTCCATAAAGACATGGATGAGTGAGTTTGGTGTGGAGGAACTTGACTGACCTGCACAGAGTCCTGACCTCAACCCCATAGAACACCTTTGGGATGAATTAGAGTGGAGACTGTGAGCCAGGCCAAAACTGGGACCTTTACATGCACATGAATGTAATATGGAGTTGCTCCGCCCCTTTACAGCTATAACAGCTTCAACTCTTCTGGGAAGGCTTTCCACAAGGTTTAGGAGTGTGTTTATGGGAATTTTTGACCATTCCTCTAGAAGCACATTTGTGAGGTCAGTCACTGATGTTAGATGAGAAGGTCTGTTTCACAGTCTCCATTCTAATTCATCCCAAAGATGTTCTATGGGGTTGAGGTCAGGACTCTGTTCAGGCCAGTCAAGTTCCTCCACACCAAACCATCCATGTTTTTATGGAGCTTGCTTTGGTCACTGGTGTACAGTCATGTTGGAACAGGAAGGGGTCATCCCCAAACTGTTCCCACAAAACATGAAATTGTCCAAAATGTCTTGGTATGAAGATGAAGCATTAAGAGTTCCTTTCACTGGAACTAAGGGGCTGAGCCCAACCCCTGAAAAACAACCCCTGAACTCAATGATCTGGAGGGGTGTCCCAATACTTTTGGCATGAAAGCGTATGTTGCGTAGTAAGCTCATTTTCACTCAGTAAAACAAAGTGCATTCAGATATTATTTTACACAAAGCGTCAGATAAGTAGTTGTTAATTTTCAGTAGTGACTTTTTACAGCTTTAATGATCTGTCAGATTTTAAAATCCGGATGTTAGATCCAGTTATATCCACGTTTATCACCCAAGCTTATGTTTTCTTGCTATTTTTGTTTTCCTTGATCGATTATGTAAGTAATAAAACACTCACTCCTGTGTCATGCTGTTATAGTAAAATAATCAGGCACAGTGTGATGTGATGAAGCAGAGTCACTATAGTGTTTCATTCCTTTTATACCCCAGCAATTTGTGAATTTCAATTTATTAAAGAACGACATCCTTCTCTCTCACGTTATAGCAGCTATAAAGACCCAGCCCCTCACCAATCTCTCTTTATTCTCTCTCTTAAAGTTAATCAGATAAAATAAAAAGAACAAAATGAAGCACATCACATTCTAGAGAAACCCTAAAGCATAAATTCATCTGCAAACCTAAAGTTAGAGTTTTACCTCGGACTGTTAAAACCACTGACGCTGGAGACTCCTTCCCTAAGCTGCATATCTGTACAGAAACGTGTAGATTTAAAGTTATTAGAGATGACAGTGCTGGCTAGTTTACAGTAATATGGTGCAACAAACTTATTTATATTTATATATGACTCTCGATTTTTGTGTCATGATAGTGTCAGAGTGAAATATGATGGAAATTAAAAGGAAAAAAAAACCAATTATAAATAATATAAATATTATTATTATGATTATTATTATTTGTTATTATGAATTAAATTATAATATATTATTAAATATATTTTATTTATTAGTAATAATATAAATGTTATTTATAAATAAATAAAATGTTATAAATCCTTATTTTTTATATTTAAACTTTTATTTAAAATTAAACTCTCTCAATAATGAAAGATGATTATTAATAAACTTTAAGGTTCTCTATAGAACTAAATAACAGATCTCTGTGAGCCTTTTTTAAAAAAAATTTCACCAATCCCATAAAAAGTAAAGTTTAAATCCATCATGTAGTTGTCATGTTTCTCCTTCCATCTAATTTCCTGACCCACACTCTCCCTCTTCTCTGTGTGTTGTCTTTGTGCAGTGAGAGCCCTGCTGGGTCCGGGATCGGTTCTGTCTCCTTATGGCCTCGGAGCAGGATGGCGTTGGAGCCTCTACCTGCCTCAAGTTGGCCAAACCGCTGCACCTGCAGCACCTGGAGCGCTCGCTCCGCCTCGACGCCTTCCTCCGACACTCCTCCACCATCTTCAACCGGGACATATCCAGGTAGAATAGCCCTCTGTCTGTCTGTATGTGTGTGTGTGTGTGTGTGAGTTAATCTGATTACGAGCTCTGACTCCATAGTGTATGTTAGAGACCACCCACTGACCTGTAACCTGGCAACCAAGTCTTAAATTGTCTTAAATTTAGAAGCAGGGTTTTTTTTAGCTAGTTTTTAGTGCATTTAGACATCATATCACTCCCACAGTGTAATTATTCACCTACACAGCTGTTTACACACACAGCTGGACCAGTGCTGAATCACTCAAATCTGCAAATAAAGATATAGAATATGAAAAAAAAATCAGAAGAAGTGAAGGCAATTATCGTAGAAGTGTTTTATTCCTCTTACACCACTCACCAATTTTAAGCTTATTAAAGGGCAACACATTATACTTTTGGTCTGTTTACAGTTGTGGAAGGTCTGTGTTTCGTCATCAGCCTTTCTTTAATTTTCTATAAAAAAAAAAAAATAAAAAAAATAAGGAAAGAAAAACAAAACAAAGCACAGCGTGTTACTGGGAAATTGCAAAAAATAAATAAAAAATAAAATAATTAAAACCCACCTGTTGTGTTACTTAACCTAATAACCTATTACACACTTATCCTTTCAAATATTTATTTACATTTTTTAATTAATTTTTAAAAATTAATTAATCCATTATTTCATTAATATTAATTTATTCAAATAATTTCATTTATTATTTTATCAATATTGATTTATTAAAAGTGTATACATTAAAATGTGTTCATTGCTAGATGTGAAAAATAATAAATATATATAAATATATATATATATATATATATATATATATATATATATATATATATATATATATATATATATAGTTAGATAGATATAGATATATATATATATATATATATATATATATATATATATTTGTATTAGGTTGAATTTTATTTCTCAACTGTAATTGTGACTTCTTTCTGAATTCTTTATTTTTATTTTATTTAATTAATTAATTAATTAATTTTTTTTATTGGATGATTGACATAGCGCCGAGAGAAGCGACTCGATGTCAGCTCATGATGATTAGATGTTGACTAGGACAAACACACACACACACACACACACACACAGACAGACAGACGCACGCGCGTGATTTTGACCTTTAAACTGATATTGTAGTTACAAGTAATGATGGTGTGTGTGTGTGTGTGTGTGTGTTTCAGTGATGACAGTGATGATGGTCTGGGCGAAGGCCCGTCTCTGGCCCCTTCCAACCCTCATGCCCCGGTGCTGGTGGTGAAGGAAGAGGCATCTGACTCTGAGGAGGGTGTAAGGAGCTCAGTAGGAGGAAGAGGAGGAGGAGCAGAGTGTGGTACTCTCAATGGAGCTCTGCTTCAGGGTACGCATCATCACCCACACTTTATATATATTTTTATATAATCACACTCACATGATACTCCGTGTCTCAGTGTTGTTCATCTCCGGTATCTCTGTTCATCTCCTCTAACAGAACACAAAGCCGACAAAGCCAGTCTGTACAACTTCACCAAGCTGAGGAAGAGCAGGAAATGGCTGAAGGTATCCACACACACACAACACACACACACCACACCACACACACACACCACACCACACACACACACACACACACAGCTCATCTATGCAGGAACAGATGGGATTCGTACTGATTAGTTGGCTTAGTTTCTGTGTGAAGCGTGGGCTGGTCATGTGACCAGGTCATGTGACTTAAAAACATTACATGGAGCCATACAGTAACAAAGCCACTGATTATGGCAGCCATTTTTTAAACAATATTTTTGAAATAAATATTTCCATGTTCAGTGTTGATGATGATGATGATATTATATGATATTAAAGGACATTAAAGGATTATATGAATGAATTAAAAAACAGTAAATTTAAATAATAATAAATAAATAAATAAATAAATAAATAAATAAATAGTAAATTAAAATAATAATAATAATAATAATAATAAATAAATACTTAAATAAATAAATAAATAAATAGTAAATTAAAATAATAATAAATAAATAAGTAAATAAAGTATAAATATTTAAAGACTGACTAGGAGGCTACACCCCACCTTTGTTGATTTTTTTTGCTCCCTCTTGCTGTCCTCAGGGTGTGTTGCTCAGCGACGAGACCACGGATTCAGACACAGATTCGGATGATTCAGACTTTTCCCTGACCCGAGAGGAACTCCACGACATGCTCAGGCTGCACAAGTTCACCCGCTCGCACCAGAGCAAGTTTCGGGTCGACCGAGAGGTACACAAACACACCTGAGCTGATACAGATAACGTTATTTCTTCGTCAGAAGCCCATGTTTCTTTTCCTCTTCATTTCTTATGACTTTCTGTTCGATTCGTGTCGAGGTAGCTTTAACGTGTCTCAGTGTTTAGTCCCTGTGTCTAACGTGTCGTCGCTAAAACACAAATACACACTTTATCTGACTAAACTATCGATATATTTCTGTATAGAATAGTGCTGAAAAGTCACAACTAAGAAAGAAAAATCTTAATTATTTGATGTGTAGAGTTTTTATACAGATGTTTTTCTTATTTATTTTTGAGTGTACAAAAAGTTTTTATTAAATTTATTTAGTGTGCTTGTATTTACCTCTACATGAATAATAATGATCATAATATTATTAATTATTTTATAATAATTTTTATTTAATAATTTAATAACAATTAATTATTTTATAATTAATAATCATTAATAATAATAACACTTATAATAATAATAATAATAATAATAATAATAATAATAATAATAATTATTATTATTATTATTATTATTATTATTATTATTATGTCATTGTGGTATTGTGGTGTTTCATTTATTTTATTTGAGTGTACAAGAAGTATTTTTGCATTTTATTTATTTGTTTGTTTGCTTTCTTGCGTATTAATAACTTTATTTATTTACCTGTGTTAGTTTGTAATTACTTTTGAATGTATTATTATTATTATTATTATTGTTACTGTATTCATTTGGATTTTTCTCTGTACAACCCCTTCCCCTGTATCTCTCCCTCTCTTTCTCTCTCTCTCTCTCTCTCTCTCTCTCACTCTCTCTCTCTCACTCTCTCTGTCGCTGTCTCTCTCTGTCTGTCTCTGTCTCTGTGCCCCCCCCCCCAGCTGCAGCAGTATCAGTACTACAGTGCCGGTCTCCTCTCCACTCAGGACCCATTCTACGAGCAGCAGCGCCACACGCTGGGGCCTAAGAAGAAGAAGATTAAGGAGGAGAAGAAATTTAAAGGTAAATAGACGAGACAAAAACATAATCCTGAACGTTCGGTGAGATAAACTTGATAACTTACAGCTCCTTGATTTCACCACAGCCAAGTTAAAGAAGATGAAAAAGAAGAAGAAGCGAGGCGAGGAGTTCTGCGGCGAGGGACGGCCCTATGTCAGCAAAATATTCGCCAAGTTTTCCCATGATGCACCTCTGCCCATGACCAAGAAGAAGCACTTGACCCTCGAACAGTTAAACGCCCGCAGGAGAAAAGTCTGGCTCACTATCGCCAAAAAGGAAAACCCCAAAGTACCAGCTTTTATTTCTTTTCTTTATAATACATTTTCAAAGCTGTTCATTTTTTTGCTTATTTATTTATTTATTTATTTATTTATTTATTTATTTATTTATTTATTTATTTATTTATGTATTTATTTATTTATTCATTCATTCATTCATTTTCAGGTGTTTAAGCAGAAAGCCTCTGCGAAGAACTTTGTGTTAACCAACGCCAAAAAGGTAAAAACTTTACTAAACTTAATTTTTTTTATTTCCTTGTATTTCAATTTTTAAATTTGTTTTGTAAGAAGACAAACACCAACTTTAGTAATGTAAATAACACTGTAATAACACTGTAATAACAAATAACACTGAAATAATTTTTTTATAAAAGTTTTTATATATTTTTTATGCTTTGCAGCACACAGCCTCACAAAAATATAGAATAATATTTAATATATTTGAATTATATTTCAATGTATATAATTATTTTTATTTTATTTTCATATTTAGTTTTATTTTATTTGTTTAACTGTAATCTTTAAGTTATGTTAGCAGAAAAAAAATTATTTATTTGTATTTTTTTTGTTGCGGCATGGTGTCATATAACTATAACTCAATAATTAAAAAACAATTATGAACTTATTATATAGTTGTCAATTTTTATTTAAATTTTTGCATTTTTTTTATTTTAGGATTTTATTTTTTCTTCTGCACCTGAACACTTTCTGTGTTGTCTTGTTAAACAAATGAAATGATTATTTATTTAGGAAATAAAAAAGTATTTTTATCTATTCTTTTAAAGTGTGTAAATTTTTAAAGTCTTTATTTTAATTTCTTATTTATTTATTTATTTATTTAAATAGAATACTTTCACTTGTGAGGATGAAAAGTTATATATATATCTTATGTATATAATATATACACTTTGTGTGTGTGTGTGTGTCTCCAGCTGGCCCACCAGTGCATGCGTGAGGTGCGTCGCGCGGCGATCCAGGCCCAGAAGAACTGTAAGGAGACGCTGCCTCGAGCTCGACGGCTCACCAAGGAGATGCTGCTCTACTGGAAGAAGTACGAGAAAGTGGAGAAAGAACATCGCAAGCGCGCTGAGAAAGAGGCTCTAGAGCAGCGCAAACTGGACGAGGAGATGAGAGAGGTACACACACACACACACACACACACACACACACACATCTTATATCACACATTCATGACATGAAACACAGACTTTTGCATCTTCAGATCCTGGCATTACGGTTAATGTAATTAAAAGTGTTTATCAATCATTTTGTCATAAATGTTGTAAATATTAGTTTTGGTCTAAAAATGCATAGCTGAAGTAAAACTTTAAAAGGGAAAATTTACAAACAATAAAATAGTTTTGTTTTATTAAAAATCTGGTTCTGTAGGATGAACACGAGCGAATATCTGAAAATAAAAATTAGATATTTATTAAAAAAAAAATTAGATTTATTCATATAAAAATCTAGAAAGATATATAAAATATATTTTAAAAGAAAAAAGTAGCTTGAAATGATAAATTATTCAGATAAATTCAGAATTAATGTTCTGATTAATTATGAATTATTATTCATTATTAACAATAATTAATTAATTAATTAAAATAAATTATTATTGTTGGTGTTATAAAACTATATGGAATTTATTATTTTAAATATTGAATAAGTTTAAAGATATAAATATAGTTTGAAAGAAATACATGTATTATTATTATTATTATTATTATTATTATTATTTATTTATTTTCCTTAACATAATTTTTTGTGCATGTGTGAAGTGTGTAAATTAAAGTTGGTATATTTTTTAAGCTCCTCCTCTTCCTGTGTTCCATCAGGCTAAGCGTCAGCAGAGGAAGCTGAACTTCCTGATCACGCAGACGGAGCTGTATGCTCACTTCATGGGCGGGAAGCACAAAGGCGTGGGCGGAGACAGCGCTCAGGACGAGATCCTCAGGAAGCTGGACGAGAGCGCCGCCCAGAGGCAGATCAACATCGGCGGAGGAGTGATGGTCAACGTGGGCCACGAGGAGTACGGTACGGTCCTGCAGCCTTACTCATTGTCCAGTGGAGTAGCCTGATCTGTGTATCATGTCCCAGTGAGATGACCAGAACGACAGGGCCGTGTGTTTATTCTGCAGTGTAAAATATATATTGGCACCCTTCATTAACACCAGCATGAAAGGCTTCTATTAATTAATTTATTTATTTTTTGTTTTAATTAATATTTTTAAATTCAATTCAGTTTGATTGGAGAGTTTGACATAAACACTGCTTTCCACCCTGTGTAATGGATTTTGTTTTAGGTTATTATTTTTATCTTTTTTTGTATTTATTTATTTGTTCGTTTATGTACTTATTCATTCATTCATTTATTTATTTATTTTTGTTTTAATTTTTAAAAATAATCTTTTTTTAAACATTCTCTGATTGTTTGAGTGGAGAGTTTCACTCGTACACGGATTTCCACCCTGTGTAAAGATTTTTTTTTTATTATTATCTGTATTAATTAATTAATTAATCAATCTATTTATTTATTTATTTATTTAATTTGTGTGTGTCTCTGGTGGTTGAATTTTTCCCCCTGTTTCTCTACAGACAGTGAATACTACAAATCTCAGGCCCTGAGGAACGCCAAAGAAGCCTACCAGATCCACCAAGCCAGAGTGAGATAACATTCCTTTATAGCATTTTAACTTCATTTATTATCTACAAAAACCTTTATAATAAAACTGGACAAAAAGAGTTTGACAGAACAATTTAAAAACAGGAAAAATCATATAATCAAAATAAGTATATTTTTTAAAATTTCCCGAAGAAGAAATCATAAAAGTAGATTATGAAAAACTTTATCTTTGTAAAAATAGAGATCATTTAAGACTAAAAAAAAATTAAATTAAATTAAATGAAGGAATCATAAAAAGAAGAGAAAGGCGATAGGAAAGGCAGAAAAACAAGAAGACATAAAAGTCAATCTTGTAGGAATTTTATGATTTCGGGGAAGTTATAAAATACAGAAGTGAAAGAAAAAATGAAACTATAATGAAACTATAAAATAAAAATGAAAGAAAATAATTAAATTATTCAAATACAGAAGTGAAAGAAGAAAATGAAACTATAATAAAATGATAAAAAAAGAAATTATTAAAATACAGAAGTGAAACAAAAAATAAACTATAATAAAATTATAAAAAAGTGAAAGAAAAAAAGGACATTATTAAAATACAGAAATAAAGGAAATAAATGAAAATGTAATGAAATTATAAAAAAGTGAAAGAAAAAAGGAATTATTAAAATACAAAAGTGAAATAAAAAAAATAAACTAATTAAAAAAAATTTAAAAGTGAAAGGAAAGAAATGAAATTATTAAAATGCAGAAGTGAAAAAAAAACAAAACTATAATGGTTTTTTTTTTTTAAAGTGAATTTTTTTTAGGAATTTGAAAGAGTTTTTTTGTATTTAAAATTATTGTAATATAGCAAGGAAAATTAAAGCAGAAAAAAAAAATAGAAAAAAAAAATTAAAGTAGAAGAAACCATGAAACAGAATATATCCTAAAAATATTTTTTCAAAGGAAAGAAAGATTAAAATAGTCATTAGAAGAAACAAAGGGTGTGTTAGAGATGTGATAGAGTGATACACACGTTTCCATGGTTACATCCAAATCTGCTTATTAACTGCAGCACATGCAGTGAGGATTTATTGTGACATGATTTTAGTCCATTTTCTCCTCATGGACTTCATAAAGTGTGTGTGTGTTTGTGTGTGTGTGTGTGTGTGTGTTGCACATTACACAGACGAGGCAGTTTGATGAGGAATCGAAAGACAGCCGCAGTGCTTCTCTCCACGTCGCAGGTGGGTGTGGCTCCGGCTCCGGGTTCGGAGAGAGTTACAGCCTGTCTAATCCCTCCATCCAGGCCGGAGAGGACATCCCTCAACCCACCATCTTCAACGGCAAGCTCAAAGCCTACCAGCTCAAGGGCATGAACTGGCTCGCAAACCTTTACGAACAGGTCAGTGCTGGGAAATACACAGGTGTGTGTGTGTGTGTGTGTTGTCTCAGTCTCTAACCCTTTGTGTGTGTACGTGTGTGTCTCAGGGTATCAACGGCATCCTAGCAGATGAGATGGGTCTGGGTAAGACGGTCCAGAGCATCGCCCTGCTGGCCCACCTGGCCGAGGTGAGCGCTTTCCACAGCAACCTGAGAAACCACAGCTAGTTGCCAAGGCAACCAGAGCAACCATAAGCACTTTATTCCTCTCTTTTACCAATGTTTTAGGAGATCAGACCGTTTTCTATTCATTAAAGCCTTCTAGTGACAAATACGCCAGTGTACACACACACACAGGAATGATGATATATTATCATGAGTTCATTAGTAAATAGCTACATTACAAGAGTTCTCTAAACCTCGAAAATGTCAGATCCAAAGCTCATGTCTCCCATAGAGACGTACAGTGACGTGTGTGTGTGTGTGTTTGAATCAGTGCAGATGTGCAGTGACTTGTGTTTGTGTGTATTTGAATATGTGTAGACATACAGTAAAGTGTGTATGTGTGTGTGTTTGAATCCATATAGACATACAGTGCTGTATGAATCTGTGTGTGTGTGTGTAAAGTAATATGTGTTTTTGATTGTGTAGTGTGTTTATTTGAATAAGTATAGACAGAGTGAAGTGTGTGTGTGTGTGTGGAGCATGATATAGTTTCTAGACTGGAAAAAGTGACGTTCACAGATTCTTAATTATTGAAATTAAATTGCTAAAAGCCCCGCCCCCTTCCACATGTTCCGCATGCATTAGTTGTGACAGCTGTGTGAATCACAGTGTTCTGTACACTGTCTATTAGATATAAAGAGTTTAATGGCGTGATTGTATAGGAGCGATCCTGACAGGCTCGATAAACACACTTCCTCATGGATGAATCATCAGAGCAGAACGTTTTTTCCATTTTCCATTTTTCTCTTCACACTTATCCTCGACGTTTCGGGTCAGTAGGAATTCTCCAGCTGCACGCTTTCATCCTTGCAGCCTTTCAGTGGAGAGAGGAAGTGGAATCTGATGTGACAGACTTGTTCCTTGGGTGCATAGGAAACTTTCCTGTTAGCTCCTTCCTGTTTTCATCTCTCTCTCTTTTTCTCTGTGTGTGTGTTACAGAGAGACAACATTTGGGGTCCTTTCTTGATCATCTCTCCGGCGTCCACGCTCAACAACTGGCACCAGGAGTTCACCCGCTTCGTGCCCAAATTCAAGGTAAGCGTCGCAGCTGCACAGGAAGTCACATTGGAAACCTTTCAATAGTGCTGTGCTTTTCCGCTTTTCTTAAACCCCCTGAACTGGTGCTATTTACAGATCCGATAACAATTAAACAAGGTTGCCTCGTCCTATTTTTACCTCTGAATGAAAAACACATGACCCATCCATACATCCCAATACACGGTCACTCAGGAATCTACCTGCAGGGGGCAGTGTTGTTGTATTTGTAAAGTGAAGATATGAATGGATTAACCCTGGGTTTCGTCACACAGGTGCTGCCGTACTGGGGGAACCCTCATGACCGTAAAGTCATCAGGAAGTTTTGGAGCCAGGTGAGTTACTTTGACCCATTGAGATTTTTTTAATTTTTTTATTATGAATAACTGATGTTGCTCTGTGTATGTAGAAAACGCTCTACACGCAGAACGCACCCTTCCACGTGGTGATAACCAGTTACCAGCTGGTGGTGCAGGACGTGAAGTATTTCCAGCGGGTCAAGTGGCAGTACATGGTTCTGGACGAGGCGCAGGCTCTGAAGAGCAGCACCAGGTAAAAAACACGGGTCTAACACACCTTCCTGTACGATACACGACAACACACAATCCTCAACGTCACAATATATCGCTGTAGTCTCTGTTAGCAACCCTGAAGTGTAGCATTTAGCTTAATAAAAATTATAAATGATTATAAACACCAGAGAGTGTGATTATAAATGATTATAAACACCAGAGAGTGTGATTATAAATGATTATAAACACCAGAGAGTGTGATTATAAATGATTATAAACACCAGAGAGTGTGATTATAAATGATTATAAACACCAGAGAGTGTGATTATAAATGATTATAAACACCAGAGAGTGTGATTATAAATGATTATAAACACCAGAGAGTGTGATTATAAATGATTATAAATAAAATTACTGTTTTACACTCGCTCACATCACATGTCCTTTCCCCTTCGGTGAACTGCCTTTTTTACGCAGAGTAATAATAGCTTCCATGCAAACGCTATTGTTATTATATATACATATATATATATATATATATATATATATATATATATATATATATATGTATATATATATATATATATAATATTAATAATAATATCATTAAAAATTATTATTATTATTTCTTATTTATTTTTTTTTTAATATTATGCTTTGGTTTATATTTTCCCAGATTTGGATAAACAAAAAAGTAAAAATGTGCTTTTCAAAACAATATTTTCTTTAGTATTTTATTCATTTGTTTTTTTCCCCACTCACATATGCCCCCCCCCACCCCCTTTGCATATGTACTACATTAAGCTCAGACGTCCCTGATGGCCGTGGCAGTGTTGTGTTCTTTAAAGAGCGTCCTTTAAACGAGGATGGATTTGGATGTTGCCTTTCCTCCTCACATGGCATGCATTAACACCGTCTCGCTGTCCAAAACACGGCGTGTGAGATTGTGCCCGGCTCGGCCTGACAGCACATGCACCAGCAGCTTCTGTTGTGGTGAAAGATGAACGATTACCCCGCCGAGCGACTCGGAGCCAAGCTTTCAAGTCTGTCTCAGTGCATCTGATCCCCGTGTCGGTTTCTCTCAGACGTGATGACAGGTCTTCTTAGGTTTTACCGTTTGATGAAGATGAGGATGATGAAGATGATGTTTCTGTTTCTCTGCAGCGTTCGCTGGAAGATCCTGCTTCAGTTCCAGTGCCGAAACCGACTGCTGCTCACGGGAACACCCATCCAGAACACCATGGCCGAGGTGAGACTGCGCTTGTGTATGTGTGTGTGTGAATCAGGAGAGGATTTTATAAATCTGACTCTTTGTCTCTTCAGTTGTGGGCTCTGCTGCACTTCATCATGCCGACTCTGTTCGACTCTCACGAGGAGTTCAACGAGTGGTTCTCAAAAGACATCGAAAGCCACGCCGAGAACAAATCTGCCATCGATGAGAGTGAGTCCTCAGGGTTTTCCACCCTCGTGTATTATGGATATATAGAAATGAATCGATACAAAACGGTTATGTGAATGTTTAAGGAAAATGTGTACACACTTACTCTCCTCGACTCATAAAACAAATCTCTCTGCTCCTGTTAACTGGTCTAATCACCATAAAACCTTTACACACTGGAACGTGATTGGCTCTAATGTTTTACGATGTTCTAACACAACTTCACAACCACTTCATTTCTCTCTCCTTCTTTTCACTTTGATTTGTTTTGTTCTGATTCATTTTACCCTTGTGTGTTCTACTCTAATGAATTTTATAGAGATCTGGCATAATAACAAAAGGCATTTGAAGATTGGAACATAATTGGCTTTAAGATTTTAAAAGATCTCTGGACTCTTCCTGGTGATTCACTTCTCTACGATTGTATTTTACACTGATTCAGTTCACTCTAATGCATTTTATTCTGATTCATTTTACTGATTTCATTCATACTCTGATTCATTTAAATTTAATGCATTTTTTAGTGAATCATTTTTTATTG